>NC_069499.1:1211673416-1211973416 GCF_027579735.1 Bombina bombina | reverse complement strand
CAAGGGCAAGCAGGCCAGGAAACCTGCTGCTGCCTCAAAGACAACATGAACCGAGGGCCCCCGATCCGGGACCGGATCTAGTGGGGGGCAGACTCTCTCTCTTCGCCCAGACTTGGGCAAGAGATGTTCAGGATCCCTGGGCGCTAGAGATCATATCTCAGGGATACCTTCTAGACTTCAAATTCTCTCCCCCAAGAGGGAGATTTCATCTGTCAAGGTTGTCAACAAACCAGATAAAGAAAGAAGCGTTTCTACGCTGTGTACAAGATCTGTTATTAATGGGAGTGATCCATCCGGTTCCGCGGTCGGAACAAGGACAAGGGTTTTACTCAAACCTGTTTGTGGTTCCCAAAAAAGAGGGAATTTTCAGGCCAATCTTGGATTTAAAGATCCTAAACAAATTCCTAAGAGTTCCATCGTTCAAAATGGAAACTATTCGGACAATCTTACCCATGATCCAAAAGGGTCAGTACATGACCACAGTGGATTTAAAGGATGCTTACCTTCACATACCGATTCACAAAGATCATTACCGGTATCTAAGGTTTGCCTTCTTAGACAGGCATTACCAGTTTGTAGCTCTTCCATTCGGATTGGCTACGGCTCCAAGAATCTTCACAAAGGTTCTGGGTGCCCTTCTGGCGGTACTAAGACCGCGAGGAATTTCGGTAGCTCCGTACCTAGACGACATTCTGATACAAGCTTCAAGCTTTCAAACTGCCAAGTCTCATACAGAGTTAGTTCTGGCATTTCTAAGGTCGCATGGATGGAAAGTGAACGAAAAGAAGAGTTCTCTTTTTCCTCTCACAAGAGTTCCATTCTTGGGGACTCTTATAGATTCTGTAGAAATGAAGATTTATCTGACAGAAGACAGATTAACAAAGCTTCTAAATGCATGCTGTGTCCTTCATTCCATTCAACTCCCGTCAGTAGCTCAATGCATGGAGGTGATCGGCTTAATGGTAGCAGCAATGGACATAGTACCCTTTGCACGTCTACATCTCAGACCGCTGCAATTGTGCATGCTGAGTCAGTGGAATGGGGATTACTCAGACTTGTCCCCTACTCTGAATCTGGATCAAGAGACCAGAAACTCTCTTCTATGGTGGCTTTCTCGGCCACATCTGTCCAGGGGGATGCCATTCAGCAGGCCGGACTGGACAATTGTAACAACAGACGCCAGCCTACTAGGTTGGGGCGCTGTCTGGAATTCTCTGAAGGCTCAGGGACAATGGAATCAGGAGGAAAGTCTCCTGCCAATAAACATTCTGGAATTAAGAGCAGTTCTCCATGCCCTTCTGGCTTGGCCCCAGTTAAAAACTCGGGGGTTCATCAGGTTTCAGTCGGACAACATCACGACTGTAGCTTACATCAACCATCAAGGAGGGACAAGAAGCTCCCTAGCAATGATGGAAGTATCAAAGATAATTCGCTGGGCAGAGTCTCACTCTTGCCACCTGTCAGCAATCCACATCCCGGGAGTGGAGAACTGGGAGGCGGATTTCTTGAGTCGCCAGACTTTTCATCCGGGGGAGTGGGAACTTCATCCGGAGGTCTTTGCCCAAATACTTCGACGTTGGGGCAAACCAGAGATAGATCTCATGGCGTCTCGCCAGAACGCCAAACTTCCTCGCTACGGGTCCAGATCCAGGGATCCGGGAGCGGTTCTGATAGATGCCTTGACAGCACCTTGGAACTTCGGGATGGCTTATGTGTTTCCACCCTTCCCGCTGCTTCCTCGATTGATTGCCAAAATCAAACAGGAGAGAGCATCAGTGATTCTAATAGCGCCTGCATGGCCACGCAGGACTTGGTATGCAGATCTAGTGGACATGTCATCCTGTCCGCCTTGGTCTCTACCTCTAAGACAGGACCTTCTGATACAGGGTCCATTCAAACATCAAAATCTAACTTCTCTGAAGCTGACTGCTTGGAAATTGAACGCTTGATTTTATCAAAACGTGGTTTTTCTGAGTCGGTTATTGATACCCTGATACAGGCTAGGAAGCCTGTTACCAGAAGGATTTACCATAAGATATGGCGTAAATACCTATACTGGTGCGAATCCAAAGGTTACTCCTGGAGTAAGGTTAGGATTCCTAGGATATTGTCCTTTCTACAAGAAGGTTTAGAAAAGGGTTTATCGGCTAGCTCATTAAAGGGACAGATCTCAGCTCTGTCCATCTTGTTACACAGGCGTCTGTCAGAAAATCCAGACGTCCAGGCCTTTTGTCAGGCTTTAGCTAGGATCAAGCCTGTGTTTAAAACTGTTGCTCCGCCATGGAGTTTAAACTTAGTTCTTAACGTTTTACAGGGTGTTCCGTTTGAACCCCTTCATTCCATTGATATAAAATTGTTATCTTGGAAAGTTCTGTTTTTAATGGCTATTTCCTCGGCTCGAAGAGTCTCTGAGTTATCAGCCTTACATTGTGATTCTCCTTATCTGATTTTTCACTCAGACAAGGTAGTTCTGCGTACTAAACCTGGGTTCTTACCTAAGGTAGTCACTAACAGGAATATCAATCAAGAGATTGTTGTTCCATCCTTGTGTCCAAAACCTTCTTCAAAGAAGGAACGTCTTCTACACAATCTGGATGTAGTTCGTGCCCTCAAGTTCTACTTGCAGGCAACTAAGGATTTTCGACAAACGTCTTCCCTGTTTGTCGTGTACTCTGGTCAGAGGAGAGGTCATAAGGCTTCGGCTACCTCTCTCTCCTTCTGGCTTCGTAGCATAATTCGTTTAGCCTATGAGACTGCTGGACAGCAGCCTCCTGAAAGAATTACAGCTCATTCTACTAGAGCTGTGGCTTCCACTTGGGCCTTTAAGAATGAGGCCTCTGTTGAACAGATTTGCAAGGCTGCAACTTGGTCTTCGCTTCATACTTTTTCCAAATTTTACAAATTTGACACTTTTGCTTCTTCGGAGGCTATTTTTGGGAGAAAGGTTCTTCAGGCAGTGGTTCCTTCTGTATAATGAGCCTGCCTATCCCTCCCGTCATCCGTGTACTTTTGCTTTGGTATTGGTATCCCAGAAGTAATGATGACCCGTGGACTGATCACACATAACAGAAGAAAACATAATTTATGCTTACCTGATAAATTCCTTTCTTCTGTTGTGTGATCAGTCCACGGCCCGCCCTGTTTTAAGGCAGGTAAATATCTTTTAAATTATACTCCAGTCACCACTTCACCCTTGGTTTCTCCTTTCTCGTTGATTCTTGGTCGAATGACTGGGAGTGACGTAGAGGGGAGGAGCTATATGCAGCTCTGCTGGGTGAATCCTCTTGCATTTCCTGTTGGGGAGGAGTTATATCCCAGAAGTAATGATGACCCGTGGACTGATCACACAACAGAAGAAAGGAATTTATCAGGTAAGCATAAATTATGTTTTTCGGCGCCATAGTTGACGCCGGAAGTTTGTTCGTGGTTGCGTAATTTTTTGACGCATATGTGTTAGATGTTTTCTCCAACATAGGTGTGTCCGGTCCACGGCGTCATCCTTACTTGTGGGATATTCTCTTCCCCAACAGGAAATGGCAAAGAGCCCAGCAAAGCTGGTCACATGATCCCTCCTAGGCTCCGCCTTCCCCAGTCATTCTCTTTGCCGTTGTACAGGCAACATCTCCACGGAGATGGCTTAGAGTTTTTTGGTGTTTAACTGTAGTTTTTATTCTTCAATCAAGAGTTTGTTATTTTAAAATAGTGCTGGTATGTACTATTTACTCTGAAACAGAAAAGTGATGAAGATTTCTGTAAGAGGAAAATGATTTTAGCAACCGTTACTAAAATCGATGGCTGTTTCCACACAGGACTGTTGAGAGGAATTAACTTCAGTTGGGGGAAACAGTGAGCAGACTTTTGCTGCTTGAGGTATGACACATTTCTAACAAGACGATGTAATGCTGAAAGCTGTCATTTTCCCTATGGGATCCGGTAAGCCATTTTTATTACATAAGAATAAAGGGCTTCACAAGGGCTTTTAAGACTGGTAGACATTTTCTGGGCTAAAACGATTGATATATAAGCATTTTTAATACTTCATAGCTTTGAGGAATTATTTTATTCTTGGGAATTATGTAAAATAACCGGCAGGCACTGTATTGGACACCTTATTCTCTAGGGGCTTTCCCTGATCATAGGCAGAGCCTCATTTTCGCGCCTCTATTGCGCACTTGTTTTTGGGAAGCATGACATGCAGATGCATGTGTGAGGAGCTCTGATACATAGAAAAGGCTTTCTGAAGGCGTCATTTGGTATCGTATTCCCCTTTGGGCTTGGTTGGGTCTCAGCAAAGCAGATACCAGGGACTGTATAGGGGTTAAATATAAAAACGGCTCCAGTTCCGTTATTTTAAAAGTTAAAGCTTTTGGTGTGCAATACTTTTAAGGCTTTAAGACACTGTGGTGAAATTTTGGTGAATTTTGAACAATTCCTTCATACTTTTTCACATTTGCAGTAATAAAGTGTGTTCAGTTTAAAAATTTAAAGTGACAGTAACGGTTTTATTTTAAAACGTTTTTTGTACTTTGTTATCAAGTTTATGCCTGTTTAACATGTCTGAACTACCAGATAGACTGTGTTCTGTATGTGGGGAAGCCAAGGTTCCTTCTCATTTAAATAGATGTGATTTATGTGACACAAAATTTAGAGAAAATGATGCCCAAGATGATTCCTCAAGTGAGGGGAGTAAGCATGGTACTGCATCATCCCCTCCTTCGTCTACGCCAGTCTTGCCCACACAGGAGGCCCCTAGTACATCCAGTGCGCCAATACTCCTTACTATGCAACAATTAACGGCTGTAATGGATAATTCTATCAAAAACATTTTAGCCAAAATGCCCACTTATCAGCGAAAGCGCGACTGCTCTGTTTTAGAAAATACGGAAGAGCATGAGGACGCTGATGATATTGGTTCTGAAGTGCCCCTACACCAGTCTGAGGGGGCCAGGGAGGTTTTGTCTGAGGGAGAAATTTCAGATTCAGGGAAAATTTCTCAACAAGCTGAACCTGATGTGATTACATTCAAATTTAAATTGGAACATCTCCGCGCTCTGCTTAAGGAGGTGTTATCTACTCTGGATGATTGTGAGAATTTGGTCATTCCAGAGAAATTATGTAAGATGGACAAGTTCCTAGAGGTCCCGGGGCCCCCCGAAGCTTTTCCTATACCCAAGCGGGTGGCGGATATTGTAAACAAAGAATGGGAAAGGCCCGGCATACCTTTCGTCCCTCTCCCTATATTCAAGAAATTGTTTCCTATGGTCGACCCCAGAAAGGACTTATGGCAGACAGTCCCCAAGGTCGAGGGGGCGGTTTCTACTCTAAACAAACGCACCACTATACCCATAGAAGATAGTTGTGCTTTCAAAGATCCTATGGATAAAAAATTAGAAGGTTTGCTTAAAAAGATGTTTGTTCAGCAAGGTTACCTTCTACAACCAATTTCATGCATTGTTCCTGTCACTACAGCAGCGTGTTTCTGGTTCGATGAACTAGAAAAGGCGCTCAATAAAGATTCTTCTTATGAGGAGATTTTGGACAGAATTCATGCTCTCAAATTGGCTAACTCTTTCACCTTAGACGCCACTTTGCAATTGGCTAGATTAGCGGCGAAAAATTCTGGGTTTGCTATTGTGGCGCGCAGAGCGCTTTGGCTAAAATCTTGGTCAGCGGATGCGTCTTCCAAGAATAAATTGCTTAACATTCCTTTCAAGGGGAAAACGCTGTTTGGCCCTGACTTGAAAGAGATTATTTCTGATATCACTGGGGGTAAGGGCCACGCCCTTCCTCAGGATAGGTCTTTCAAGGCTAAAAATAAACCAAATTTTCGTCCCTTTCGCAGAAACGGACCAGCCACAAGTGCTACATCCTCTAAGCAAGAGGGTAATACTTCTCAAGCCAAGCCAGCCTGGAGGCCAATGCAAGGCTGGAACAAAGGTAAGCAGGCCAAGAAACCTGCCACTGCTACCAAGACAGCATGAGATGTTGGCCCCCGATCCGGGACCGGATCTGGTGGGGGGCAGACTCTCTCTCTTCGCTCAGGCTTGGGCAAGAGATGTTCTGGATCCTTGGGCGCTGGAAATAGTCTCCCAAGGTTATCTTCTGGAATTCAAGGGGCTTCCCCCAAGGGGGAGGTTCCACAGGTCTCAATTGTCTTCAGACCACATAAAAAAACAGGCATTCTTACATTGTGTAGAAGACCTGTTAAAAATGGGAGTGATTCATCCTGTTCCATTAGGAGAACAAGGGATGGGGTTCTACTCCAATCTGTTCATAGTTCCCAAAAAAGAGGGAACATTCAGACCAATCTTAGATCTCAAGATCCTAAACAAGTTTCTCAAGGTTCCATCGTTCAAAATGGAAACCATTCGAACAATTCTTCCTTCCATCCAGGAAGGTCAATTCATGACCACGGTGGATTTAAAGGATGCGTATCTACATATTCCTATCCACAAGGAACATCATCGGTTCCTAAGGTTCGCCTTTCTGGACAAGCATTACCAGTTTGTGGCACTTCCGTTCGGATTAGCCACTGCTCCAAGAATTTTCACAAAGGTACTGGGGTCCCTTCTAGCGGTGCTAAGACCAAGGGGCATTGCAGTAGTACCTTACTTGGACGACATTCTGATTCAAGCGTCGTCCCTTCCACAAGCAAAGGCTCACACGGACATCGTCCTGGCCTTTCTCAGATCTCACGGGTGGAAAGTGAACGTAGAAAAAAGTTCTCTATCTCCGTCAACAAAAGTTCCCTTCTTGGGAACAATAATAGACTCCTTAGAAATGAGGATTTTTCTGACAGAGGCCAGAAAATCAAAACTACTAAACTCTTGTCAAGTACTTAATTCTGTTCCTCTTCCTTCCATAGCGCAGTGCATGGAAGTAATAGGTTTGATGGTCGCGGCAATGGACATAGTTCCTTTTGCGCGAATTCATCTAAGACCATTACAACTGTGCATGCTCAGTCAGTGGAATGGGGATTATACAGGCTTGTCTCCGACGATACAAGTAGATCAGAGGACCAGAGATTCACTCCGTTGGTGGCTGTCCCTGGACAACCTGTCACAGGGGATGAGCTTCCGCAGACCAGAGTGGGTCATTGTCACGACCGACGCCAGTCTGGTGGGCTGGGGCGCGGTCTGGGGACTCCTGAAAGCTCAGGGTCTTTGGTCTCGGGAAGAATCTCTTCTCCCGATAAATATTCTGGAACTAAGAGCGATATTCAATGCTCTCAGGGCTTGGCCTCAGCTAGCAAAGGCCAAATTCATACGGTTTCAATCGGACAACATGACGACTGTTGCGTACATCAACCATCAGGGGGGAACAAGGAGTTCCCTGGCGATGGAAGAAGTGACCAAAATCATTCAATGGGCGGAGTCTCACTCCTGCCACTTGTCTGCAATCCACATTCCAGGAGTGGAAAATTGGGAAGCGGATTTTCTGAGTCGTCAGTCATTTCATCCGGGGGAGTGGAACTCCATCCGGAAATCTTTGCCCAAATTACTCAGTTGTGGGGCATTCCAGACATGGATCTGATGGCCTCTCGTCAGAACTTCAAGGTTCCTTGCTACGGGTCCAGATCCAGGGATCCCAAGGCAACTCTAGTAGATGCACTGGTAGCACCTTGGACCTTCAAACTAGCGTATGTATTCCCACCGTTTCCTCTCATCCCCAGGCTGGTAGCCAGGATCTATCAGGAGAGGGCATCGGTGATCTTGATAGCTCCTGCGTGGCCACGCAGGACTTGGTATGCAGACCTGGTGAATATGTCATCGGCTCCACCATGGAAGCTACCTTTGAGACGGGACCTTCTTGTTCAAGGTCCGTTCGAACATCCGAATCTGGTCTCACTCCAACTGACTGCTTGGAGATTGAACGCTTGATTTTATCAAAGCGAGGGTTCTCAGATTCTGTCATTGATACTCTTGTTCAGGCCAGAAAGCCTGTAACTAGAAAAATCTACCATAAAATATGGGAAAGATATATCTGTTGGTGTGAATCTAAAGGATTCCCTTGGGACAAGATAAAAATTCCTAAGATTCTATCCTTTCATCAAGAAGGTTTGGAGAAAGGATTATCTGCAAGTTCTTTGAAGGGACAGATTTCTGCTTTGTCTGTGTTACTTCACAAAAAGCTGGCAGCTGTGCCAGATGTTCAAGCTTTTGTTCAGGCTCTGGTTAGAATCAAGCCTGTTTACAAACCTTTGACTCCTCCTTGGAGTCTCAATTTAGTTCTTTCAGTTCTTCAGGGGGTTCCGTTTGAACCCTTACATTCCGTTGATATTAAGTTATTATCTTGGAAAGTTTTGTTTTTGGTTGCAATTTCTTCTGCTAGAAGAGTTTCAGAGTTATCTGCTCTGCAGTGTTCTCCTCCTTATCTGGTGTTCCATGCAGATAAGGTGGTTTTGCGTACTAAACCTGGTTTTCTTCCGAAAGTTGTTTCTAACAAAAACATTAACCAGGAGATAGTCGTGCCTTCTTTGTGTCCGAATCCAGTTTCAAAGAAGGAACGTTTGTTGCACAATTTGGATGTAGTTCGTGCTCTAAAATTCTATTTAGATGCTACAAAGGATTTTAGACAATCATCTTCCTTGTTTGTTGTTTATTCTGGTAAAAGGAGAGGTCAAAAAGCAACTTCTACCTCTCTCTCTTTTTGGCTTAAAAGCATCATCAGATTGGCTTACGAGACTGCCGGACGGCAGCCTCCTGAAAGAATCACAGCTCATTCCACTAGGGCCGTGGCTTCCACATGGGCCTTCAAGAACGAGGCTTCTGTTGATCAGATATGTAAGGCAGCGACTTGGTCTTCACTGCACACTTTTACTAAATTTTACGAATTTGATACTTTTGCTTCTTCTGAGGCTATTTTTGGGAGAAAGGTTTTGCAAGCCGTGGTGCCTTCCATCTAGGTGACCTGATTTGCTCCCTCCCTTCATCCGTGTCCTAAAGCTTTGGTATTGGTTCCCACAAGTAAGGATGACGCCGTGGACCGGACACACCTATGTTGGAGAAAACAGAATTTATGTTTACCTGATAAATTACTTTCTCCAACGGTGTGTCCGGTCCACGGCCCGGCCTTGTTTTTTAATCAGGTCTGATAATTTATTTTCTTTAACTACAGTCACCACGGTATCATATGATTTCTCCTATGCAAATATTCCTCCTTTACGTCGGTCGAATGACTGGGGAAGGCGGAGCCTAGGAGGGATCATGTGACCAGCTTTGCTGGGCTCTTTGCCATTTCCTGTTGGGGAAGAGAATATCCCACAAGTAAGGATGACGCCGTGGACCGGACACACCGTTGGAGAAAGTAATTTATCAGGTAAACATAAATTCTGTTTTTTGCGCCAAAAAATGTGGCCGTCATTCTTGGCGCCATAATGTGGGCGTCATACTTGGCGCCAAAAAATGTGGGCGTCATACTTAGCGCCACTTTTTTCACATTATTTAAGTCTCACTTTTTTGTTGCTTCTGGTTGCTTGTTTGTTTTGCATTTTTTTTCCCATTCCTGAAACTGTCATTTAAGGAATTTGATAATTTTGCTTTATATGTTGTTTTTTTCTTTTACATATTGCAAGATATTTTCAAACACTGTTCCTGTATCAGAAAATGCTAAGGGATTCCTGTTGACTGATATCAGTCCTACCAAAGCTAAGTTCATTTATTTTAATGTTATGAATGTTTATCTTTAGCTATGGTTTGTAATAAGTTATCATGATATACTTTTACATGCAGAGTCCATTAGTATTTATGCTTTATATATTGCTATTCTTTTTACATCTTATGTACAAGATATACTTAGGAATTGATAAGAATATTTTTCTGATTCTATTTTAAAGGCTTTGTCTGACATCCCGCCTTCTAATAAAAACATTTTTAGGTCTTTTTCAAGCTTCTTATTTAGTTGATGAAGTTTCAAATAACCAACAACATACTGAATTATCCTTCTCTGATGGTGTTTTTTTTTCTCATTCAGAATTTTCTTCATCAGATATTGACACTAACAAAACTACTTTTTTATTTTTTTATAGAGTACATTTGTTCTTTGTTGAAAAGGTGATGATTATTTTGGATATTAAATAACTAGTTCTTTTGATTTTAAGACTAGCTAACATTTAAATTCTGCTTATTAACCTTTTGTGGTTTCTTCAGAAGTTTTTTTCCAGTTCCTGATTCTAGGGAATGGAATAGGCTGAGAAATTTCTTTTATTCCTTCTTTAAGGTTTTTAAATTGTATTCTTTGCCGGCAGTTAGTTTTCAGTTTTGAGGAAAGATTCCCCAAGTTAATGGGGCTCTCTCTACTCCCGCTTAACATACTATTATATAAAATAGTATTTATTTATTTTTTTCCTTCAGAGGGTTGTATCTTATTTAAGGAAAGTTATTTATTTTCAGGTACTTTTCGTAGACCTGTAATTTATTTGGCTGATGTTGCAATTGCTTCATCCTTTTGGTTGGATACTTTAAGATCAAGTATCGGATTATGATTTGTTTAGTATTGTTAAGTCAACATGCTAATAATTTCATTTGTGTCGTCATTTTTTGATATTTTCGCAAATTAGGTTTAATCTATGTCTTTAGCTATTTTAGCTAGAAGAACTTTGTGATTTCAATCTTGGAATGCTAATTTGATTTCTAAATTCCATATTTCTTTTCCAAGGTAATCAATTATTTGGTTTATAATTGGATTCAATTCTTTAATTGTTACTCTGGGCTTCAAGATTGAGTTCTAAGACTAAATTTTAAGCTTATATTAGTGCCTTTTTGGTGAGTGATTTTTGTTCTTACTAAGGAACGGAATCCTATATTCTTCCCCAAGTAACATGTTTATAGTTGAAAGTTTTTCTTCATTCAATTAAACCATTTAACAGTTCAAAGTCAGCTCTCCAAATTTGCATGTAGGTGCGGTTCTTATTCCAGCTTAGCTAGTAAGGGGCAGGTTAAGACTTTTTTGAAATTGTTTGGTTCATTTCGGTCCAAACTTCTTAGATTCTGGGTACAGAATAGGATTCAGAGTAAAACCGTCTGTGAGAAGTCTTTTTTTTTCTCTATCATATTCCAGCTATTCCAGTAAGGCTCACACTTTCCTGAAGTGTGTTTCAGACCTGTATGTTTTGGGTACTTGTGAAGCGCGGCTGGTTACCCGTTGGGGTTCAAGGCGCTGCTCAGACCTGGAGTTTTTCTGGGGTATTTATACCAGTTCCATTTTTAGGAACAGGATTTGGGGGTTTTATTCAAAACTATTCATTGTCCCAAAGATAGAAAATCTTTTTGAATTGTCATATAAGTGTTCCATCTTTTAGAATGGTGTTTATATGGTCTATTCTGCCTTTTTGGTCAGTGATGTCATTATTTGTTTACAATAGATACAATAGATGCATATCTTCATTTTCTGATTACATTCAGATTATTTTCTTTTTCTGAGATTCTCTTTTTTTGACAAGCATTACCAATTTGTTGCTTTTCCTTCTGGTCTAGCGATAGCTCTAAGAATCTTTTCAAGGTTCTCAGTGTTTCCTTATTTGGACGATTTCATGGTACTGGCTCAGTCTTTTCGTTCTGCGGAATCTCATACGATTCAACTTTGTTGTTTCTTCAAGACATGGTTAGAGGATCTTTTTATCAAAAAGCTCCTTGATTCCTCACACAAGGGTCACCATTTTTAGGTTTCCAGATAGATTGTGTCAATGTCTTTGTCTCTAACAGACAAGTGACAATTTTATTGGGTTCCGTTTGACGGAACCTTCAGTCTCTATTATTTCCTTCAGTTGCTATAAATGCATGAAAGTTTTAGGTCTCATGGCTGCAGCATTGGATTCGATTCCCTTTGCTCATTTTCATAGGAAACCTTTCCAGTTTTTTATGCTGAATTAATGGTGCAGGGATTCTAGGATATCACTTTTTATATCTTTGAATCCTAATGTTTACCTATCTTTGATTTGGTGGTTAAGATCACCATCATTTAGTTCTACGGGTCTCTTCGGTTCTTTCAACCTGGACCATGATCTCTACAGATGCAAGTCTTTTAGGTTGGGAGGCTGTCTGAGGATCTCTGTCAGCACAAGGGGTTTGGAAATCTCAGGAGGCGAGATTTCCATTTGATATTTTGGAACTCCGTGCATTTCTCAGAGTTCTTCAGTTTTTGGATTCTTTTTGAAGAAAGAGACGTTTATTGTTTTTCAGACAGACAATGTCACAACTGTGGCGTATGTCAATCATCAGGGTGGGACTATCAGTCCTTAGGCCCGTGACAGAAGTATCTCGGATATTTGCTTGGGCTAAATCCAGCTCCTATATAATTTCTGTGTTTTTTTCCCCAGGTATAGACAATTGGGAAGCGGATTATCTCTGTCAATCAAGCTTTACATCCGGGAGAATGGTCTCTTTACCCAGATATGTTTTTTTTTCAAATTGTTCAGATGTGAGGGCTTCCAGAAATAGATCTGATGGCATCTCATCTAAACCAGGAACTTCCCAGGGGCCTATTCAGGTCCGGGGATCCTCAGGCGTAAGCAGTGTATGCATTGACACTTTCTTGGAGTTATCAATCTGCCTATATTTTTTCGCTTCTGGTTCTTCTTTTTAGAGTGATTTTCAAAATCATCAGAGAGCAATCTTTTTTTGCTGGTGGCTCCAGCATGGCCGCACAGGTTTTGGTATTTGGTTCTTGTTCGGATGTCCAGTTGCCATCCATCAGGAATTCAAATTATTAATTTGATGATATGGAAATGTAACGCTTAGTGGTTAGTCATAGAAGTTTCTCTGACTCAGTGATTAATACTATGTTGCAGGCTCGTAAATCTGTGTCTAGTAAGATTTATTATCGAGTTTGGAAGATTTACATCTCATGATGCTCTTCTTATAAATTCTCTTGGCATTCTTTTAGAATTCCTAGGATTTTATAGTTTCTTCAGGATGGTTTGGATAAGGGTTTTTGTCTGCAAGTTTCTTGAAAGGACAAATCTCTGCTTTTTCTTTGCTGTTTTCACAGAGAAATTTGCTAATCTTTCTGTTATTCATTGTTTTGTTCAGGCTTTGGTTCGTATCAAACCTGTCATTAGGCCAATTTCTCCTCCTTGGAGTCTTAATTTGGTTCTGAGGGCTTTACAGGCTCTTCCGTTTGAGCATATGCTTTCTTTGGACATTAATATTACTTTCATGGAAAGTATTTTTCCTTTTAGACATCTCTTCAGCTAGAACAGTTTTTGAATTATCTGCTCTTTCTTGTGAGTCTCCTTTTTCTGATTTTTCATCATGATAAGGTGGTTTTGCTGTCCTCATTTCAATTTTTATCTAAATTGTGAATTCTAACAACATTAGTAGAGGCATTATTGTCCCTTCCTTGTGTCCTAATCCTAAGAATTCTTTGGTAAGATTCTTACATTCTTTGGATGTGGTAAGAGTTTTGAAATATTATGTTGAAGCTACTCAGATTTCAGAAAGACTTCTAGTCTATTTGTTATCTTTTCTGGTTTTGATTCATCATACTTATTTGGAGTCGGGTTAATCCCCGCCTCAGAGGATTACGGCTCATTCTACTAGGTCAGTTTCTACTTCCTGGGCTTTTAAGAATGAAGCTTCTGTTGATCAGATTTGCAAAGCAACGACTTGGTCTTCTTTGCATACTTTTACTAAATTCTACCATTTTTGATGTTTTCTCTTCTTCAGAAGCAGTTTTTGGTAGAATAATATTTCAGGCAGCTGTTTCAGTTTGATTCTTCTTCTTATAATTTCAGTTTTTTTCATTATAAGATTAAAACTTTTTGATTTGGGTTGTGGATTATTTTTTCAGCGGAATTGGCTGAATTCCCTCCCTCTCTAGTGACTCTTGCGTGGAAGTTCCACATCTTGGGTATCTGCTATCCCATACGTCACTAGCTCATGGACTCTTGCTAATTACATGAAAGAAAACATAATTTATGTAAGAACTTACCTGATAAATTCATTTCTTTCATATTAGCAAGAGTCCATGAGGCCCACCCTTTTTGTGGTGGTTATGATTTTTTTGTATAAAGCACAATTATTCCAATTCCTTATTTTTTGATGCTTTCGCTCCTTTCTTATCACCCCACTTCTTGGCTATTCGTTAAACTGAATTGTGGGTGTGTTGAGGGGTGTATTTATAGGCATTTTAAGGTTTGGGAAACTTTGCCCCTCCTGGTAGGAATGTATATTCCATACGTCACTAGCTCATGGACTCTTGCTAATATGAAAGAAATGAATTTATCAGGTAAGTTCTTACATAAATTATGTTTTTTGCGCGCTGCGTCGCACAGTCTTCATTGCCAACGCATAGCTGGACAGAGGCTGGAGGCTTAAGTTTGCTGCACTCGATAAAGTCCTATTTATATACCGGACATCTGAGTTCATTTTGGGGGCAGGTAGGCGCCACAGCAGAGCTGTGGCGTGGTGCAGGGGCCAACAGATTGTTTAGATAAATTGTTTAAATAATAAAATTTATATTCTGATTGTTATACTGTGTTTTGGGCTTATCCTGCAAGTGGATGCAATATTAAGGAGCATTTTGAGACACATTAAAACAGTTTTTTTCTGGCTAAAAAGCGTTTTTGCAGGTTTCAGTAAAATAGTTGCGCTTTTGAAATTTAAAGGCGCAGTACAATTTTTTTAGTGTTAATTTTTTTTAGTTTTTTAGTATAATCAAAGCTCAATATTTAGCAAGGTACGACTATTATCAGTACTGCTAGTCTGTTTAACATGTCGGACAGTGAGGAGGAAACTCCTTGTTCTATGTGTTTAGATGCCACTGTGGAACCCCCTCTAACTTTTTGTAACTCGTGTACTGAGAGGGCCTTACAATGCAAAGCACAAATTTTAGGTAAAGAAAATGTGTGTAAAGATGATTCTCAGGCTGAAGGGAATCAGGGTGTACCGCCAATTTCTCCCCAAGCGTCACAGCCTCTAACGCCCACCCAAGCGACGCCTGGTTCTTCAACCGTTTCTAACTCATTTACTCTGCAGGATATGGCTGCAGTTATGTCAACTACCCTTACAGAGGTGTTATCTAAGTTGCCAGTGTTACAGGGTAAACGCAGTAGGACAGAGGACAATGTGAATGCTGATCACTCTGATGCGTTGTTGGCTATTTCCGATGTACCCTCTCAGGGATCTGAATTGGGGGTTAGAGATCTTCTATCTGAGGGGGAACTTTCCGAATTGGGAAGTGCGTTACCTCAGACAGACTCGGACGTTATGTCATTTAAATTTAAGCTTGAACATCTCAGTCTTTTACTTAGGGAGGTTTTAGCGACTCTGGATGACTGTGACCCTATTGTGGTACCACCAGAGAAGTTGTGTAAGATGGACAAATACTTAGTGGTACCTGCTTACTCTGACGTTTTTCCGGTTCCTAAGAGAATTGCGGAAATTATTAAGAGGGAATGGGACAGACCGGGTATCCCGTTCGCTCCCTCTCCTAATTTCAAAAAAATGTATCCTATATCTGACACTGTTCGCGACTTCTGGCAATCAGTCCCTAAGGTGGAGGTAGCTATATCTACCATGGCTAAGCATACAACTATTCCTATTGAGGACAGCTGCCCTTTCAAAGACCCTATGGATAAGAAATTGGAGGGTCTCTTGAAGAAAATGTTTATTCATCAGGGTTTCCTCTTGCAACCTATGGCATGCATTGTACCAGTTACAATAGAACAGAACGGCAGCACAAGATATGTATTGCAAATAAAATAGGATAATTTAATCCAGAATCAGTTCATAAGTATACAACAGGTGAGGAGGTAAGAAGGGGGCGTGTCATTACGCGTTTCGTGCCGCCAGGCACTTAGTCATAGGATGTTAACCTGTTGTACAGAGCCTGATTAAATTCCAACCTGCACCAATCACATACGTGAATCAGGGCTGGAAACAATCAGGCAGGTGTAAAAAAGGCTAAATAAGTTAAAACAATGTATCAAAGGACTAAACAATCCCTTGGCAGTCTATTTGCTTACTGCAAAGGGATAACTAGAACATTTTCTAACAGTTTAAATCTTAAAGATCCACTTTATATAATCCAAATTGTTACCACTATTCAATAGAAAAATTCAAAATACAAAAATACAAAACACAAGATGACATGTGTGATTATTGTGGTTTGATTTGACACAAACACATGATATAGATATGTTATTAGTTATCTAATCTGTGAATAAACTGATATCCCATTCTTTGTTTAAACCCTGAGGTTCCCTTGTACAATCCCTTTGCAGTAAGCAAATAGACTGCCAAGGGATTGTTTAGTCCTTTGATACATTGTTTTAACTTTTTTAGCCTTTTTTACACCTGCCTGATTGTTTCCAACCCTGATTCACGTATGTGATTGGTGCAGGTTGGAATTTAATCAGGCTCTGTACAACAGGTTAACATCCTATGACTAAGTGCCTGGCGGCACGAAACGTGTAAGGACACGCCCCCTTCTTACCTCCTCACCTGTGTGTATGGTTGTATACTTATGAACTGATTCTGGATTAAATTATACTATTTTATTTGCAATACATATCTTGTGCTGCCTTTCTGTTCTATTGTTTACCTAGGGGACGGCTTGGTCCTCGCTCAGTGCCTGCACCTTTCCGTGACACTGTCAGCTCTTTTCTTTTTTCAAATGAACACCTCGCTTGCTAATTTTACAGCACCGGAAGTTTTTACTTGGTGTCTGTAACACTTACCCGGCAGGTCTGCCTGAAGCTACGCCTCTCACCTCTACACGTCATTGTACCAGTTACAACTGTGGCGGCCTTTTGGTTTGAGGCCCTAGAAGAGTCTCTTAAGACTGAGACTCCTTTAGAAGATATTTTAGATAGAATTAAGGCTCTCAAGCTGGCTAATTCTTTTATCACAGATGCCGCCTTTCAAATTGCTAAATTCGCGGCTAAGAATGCTGGATTTGCCATTTTGGCGTGTAGAGCGCTATGGTTAAAGTCTTGGTCTGCTATTCTTTTCAAGGGTAAGACCCTATTCGGGCCTGACTTGAAGGAAATAATTTCTGATATCACTGGAGGTAAGGGTCATCTCCTACCTCAGGATAAGGCTGTTAAAGTGAGGGGTAAACAGAATAATTTTCATTCCTTTAAGAATTTTAAAGGAGTACCCTCTTCTTCCTCTTTATCCACAAAACAGGAAGGGAATTTTGCTCAGGCCAAGTCCGTCTGAAGACCCAACCAAGCTTGGAACAAGGGTAAACAAAACAAGAAGCCCGTTGCTACTACCAAATCGGCATGAAGGGGCGGCCCCCGATCCGGGACCGAATCTAGTAGGGGGCAGACTTTCTCTCTTTGCCCAGGCTTGGGAAAGAGATGTTCAGGACCCCTGGGCACTAGAAATCGTGAACCACTGGTATCAACTGGAATTCAAAAGTTTTCTCCCAAGAGGGAGGTTTCTTCTTTCACGATTGTCTGTAGACCAGATAAAAAGAGAGGCGTTCTTACGTTGTGTAAAAGACCTCTCCACTATGGGAGTAATTTGTCCTGTCCCAAGACTAGAGCAGGGACGGGGGTTTTACTCAAATCTTTTCGTGGTTCCCAAAAAAGAGGGAACGTTCAGACCCATTTTAGATTTCAAGAGTCTAAACAAGTTTCTCAGTGTTCCATCCTTCAAGATGGAAACCATTCGCTCAATTTTACCAATGATTCAGGAGGGTCAATATAGGACTACCGGGGACTTGAAGGATGCATACCTGCATATTCCTATCCACAAGGATCATCATCAGTATCTAAGGTTTGCCTTCCTGGACAAGCATTTTCAGTTTGTGGCTCTTCCCTTCTGGTTAGCCACAGCACCCAGAATCTTCATGAAGGTTCTAGGGTCCCTTCTGGCAGTTCTAAGACCGCAGGGAATAGCAATGGCGCCTTATCTGGACGATATTCTGATTCAGACTTATCATCTAACAAAGTCTCATACGGACACAGTGTTAGCATTTCTGAGATCTCACGTGTGGAAGATGAATCTAGAAAAGAGTTCACTAATTCCACAGACAAGAATTCCCTTTCTGGGAACTCTAATAGATTCTATAGACATGAAGATTTTTCTGACGGAGGTCAGAAAGTCAAAGATTCTAAATACATGCCGATCTCTTCAGTCCTATCCTCGGCCATCAGTGGCTCAGTGCATTGAGGCAATTGGATTGATGGTGGCGGCAATGGACATCATTCCGTTTGCTCGATTTCATCTCAGACAACTGCAACTGTTCTTGCTCGGACAGTGGAATGGGGATTATGCAAATTTATCTCCTCAGATAAATCTGGACCGGGAGACCAGAGACTCTCTTCTTTGGTGGTTGTCGCCGGGTCATCTGTCCCAAGGGACGTGTTTTCGCAGACCCTCGTGGGTGATGGCGACGACGGACGCCAGTCTACTAGGCTGGGGTGCAGTCTGGAATTCCCTGAAGGCTCAGGGTGTATGGACTCGGGCGGAGTCTCTACTTCCAATCAATATTCTGGAACTGAGAGCAGTATTCAATGCGCTTCATGCGTGGCCTCAACTGGCTTCGGCCAAATTCATCAGATTTCAGTCGGACAACATTACGACTGTGGCTTACATCAATCATCAGGGAGGAACGAGGAGTTCCTTAGCGATGACAGAAGTATCCAAGATAATTCAGTGGGCGGAGTCCCACTCTTGTTATCTGTCAGCAATCTACATCCCAGGAGTGGACAACTGGGAAGCAGATTTTCTAAGCCGACAGGCTTTTCATCCGGGGGAGTGGGAACTCCATCCGGAGGTATTTGCCTCACTGATTCTCAGATGGGGCAGACCGGAGTTGGATCTAATGGCGTCTCGACAGAATGCCAAGCTTCCAAGATACGGATCCAGGTCGAGGGATCCTCAGGCCGAACTGATAGATGCCTTGGCAGTGCCTTGGTCGTTCAACCTAGCTTATGTGTTTCCACCGTTTCCTCTCCTTCCCCGGGTGATTGTTCTGATCAAACAGGAGAGGGCTTCAGTAATTCGAATCGCGCCTGCGTGGCCACGCAGGATTTGGTATGCAGATCTAGTGGACATGTCCTCTCTGCCTCAGTGGAAACTTCCAGTGAGACAGGACCTTCTCATCCAAATCTAATTTCTCAGCAGCTGACTGCTTGGAGATTGAACGCTTGATTTTATCTAAGCGGGGATTCTCTGATTCGGTTATAGATACTTTGATTCAGGCACGTAAGCCTGTCACTTGAAAGATCTATCATAAGATATGGCGTAAATATCTTTTTTGTTGTGAATCCAAGGGCTACTCATGGAGTAAAGTTAGGATTCCCAGGATTCTGTCTTTTTCTCCAAGAAGGATTGGAGAAGGGGTTATCAGCGAGTTCCTTAAAGGGACAAATTTCTGCTTTATCAATTTTGCTACATAAACGTTTGGCAGATGTTCCAGACATTCAGTCTTTTTGTCAGGCTCTAACCAGAATAAAGCCTGTGTTTAGACCAATTGCTCCACGCTGGAGTTTGAATTTAGTCCTTAGTGTTCTTCAAGGGGTTCCGTTTGAACCCATGCATTCCATAGATATTAAGTTATTATCTTGGAAAGTTTTGTTTTTGGTTGCTATTTCTTCTGCTCATAGAGTTTCTGAGCTTTCAGCGTTACAATGTGATTCGCCTTATCTTATCTTCCATTCTGATAAGGTGGTTTTACGTACCAAACCTGGTTTCCTTCCTAAGGTTGTTTCTAATAAGAATATTAATCAGGAAATCGTTGTTCCTTCATTATGTCCTAACCCTTCTTCTAAGAAGGAGCGTATGTTGCATAACTTGGACGTGGTCCATGCCCTGAAGTTTTACTTGCAAGCGACTAAGGCTTTCCGTCAATCATCTTCATTATTCATTGTTTATTCTGGAAAGCGTAGGGGTCAGAAAGCTACGGCTACCTCTCTTTCTTTTTGGCTGAAGAGTATCATCCGTCTGGCGTATGAGACTGCTGGACAGCAGCCTCCTGAAAGAATTACGGCTCATTCTACTAGGGCTGCGGCTTCCTCATGGGCATTTAAAAACGATGCTTCTGTTGAACAGATTTGCAAGGCTGCAACTTGGTCGTCTCTTCACACTTTTTCCAAATTTTCCAAATTTGATACTTTTGCTTCTTCTGAGGCAGTGGTGCCTTCTGATTAGGTTCCTGTCTTATCCCTCCCTTTCATCCGTGTCCTGTAGCTTTGGTATTGTATCCCACAAGTAAGGACGAAATCCGTGGACTCGTCATATCTTGTAGAAGAAAAGTAAATTTATGCTTACCTATGATATGACGAGTCCACGGCCCACCCTGTCATTTTTAAGACAGATTTAGATTATATTTTTTATAAACTTCAGTCACCTCTGCACCTTTGGCTTTTCCGTTCTCTTCCTAACTTCGGTCGAATGACTGGAGGTGGAGGGAAGGGAGGGGCTATATATACAGCTCTGCTGTTGTGCTCTTTGCCACTTCCTGTTAGCAGGAGGTTAATATCCCACAAGTAAGGATGATATCCGTGAACTCGTCATATCATAGAAGAAATTAATTTATCAGGTAAGCATAAATTTACTTTTTTTTTGCTAACCCTTCTGCATAGCTTAAATTCTTCATTCCCCTTATTAGTTTTGTGGTCATTCTCTGAACTTTTTCTAAGTCTGCAATATATTTTATTGAGATTCGCCCCCAGAACTGCACTCCATACTGAAGGTGAGGTCTTACCAGAGATTTATATAGTGGCAGAATTATGCTTTCCTCCCTTCCCTCTTTTAATACATGCTAGTGTCTTATTAGCCTTAGAAGCCACTGCCCTGCATTTTGTACCCATCTTTAGCTTATTATCTATTACTACTCCCAAATCCCTTTCCTCCTCTGCTTTTCAAAGTCTAGTCCCATTTAAATAATAGGTTGCCTGCTTATTTTTATTTCCAAAATGAAGAACCTTGCATTTTCCAGTATTAACTCTAATTTTCCATTTACCTGCCCATTCTAATTTTTGTAGATCCCCTTGTAAAGCCATTTCATCCTGCACTGACCTAATGACCTTACACAGCTTTGTACCATCTACAAAAATAGAGATATTGATATTTCTTGCTCCTTGTCATTAATATAAAAAGAACTGGTCTCAGTACTGATCCCTGGTGGACTCCACTAATTTCCTTTGTCCTATCTGAGTATGATCTGTTTACTACTACTCATTGCTCCCTGTCTTTTATCCAGTTATTTATCTATGAGCTAAGAATACACCTTATCTATAGTTAGTGTAACATAAGTTGCAGACTACCAGTAGAAATTGGTATACCGCAGCAATAGAGTATGTGTGCTAGAGCAGGGGTCCCCAACCTTTTCGGACCTAAGGGACCACTAAACTCACAATATTGAATCCCGTGGACCACTAACATTAATTTTTTTAAAAAGGTACAAACCTCTATAATGTGTGTGTGTGTGTGTGTGTGTGTATATATAAATAAATAAATATATATATATATATATATATATATATATATATATATATATATATATATATATATATATATATATATATATATATATATACATATACATACATACATACATACATACATACATACATACATACATACATATACACACACAAACTGTACATAACTAGTAAAACCATAGCTAAGTTTACATTATGTATACAGGGAGGGAAAAATTATTTGATCCCCTACTGATTTTGTACTTTTGCCCACTGACAATGAAATGATCAGTACTGTATATAATTTTAATAGTAGGTTTATTTGAACAGTGAGAGACAGAATAAGAACAAAAAATCCAGAAAACACATTTCAAAAAGTTATAAATCGATTTGCATTTTAATGAGTGAAATAAGTATTTGACCCCTTTGCAAAACATGACTTAGTACTTGGTGGCAAAACCTTTGTTGGCAATCACAGAGGTCAGACCTTTCTTGTAGTTGGCCACCAGGTTTGCACACATCTCAGGAGGGATTTTGTCTCACTCCTCTTTGCAGATCCTCTCCAAGTCATTAAGGTTTCAAGGCTGATGTTTGGTAACTCGAACCTTTAGCTCCCTCCACAGATTTTCTATGGGATTAAGGTCTGGAGACTGACTAGGCCACTCCAGGACCTTAATGTGCTTCTTCTTGAGCCACTTTTTTGTTGCCTTGGCTGTGTGTTTTTGGTCATTGTCATGCTGGAATACCTATCCATGACTCATTTTCAATGCCCTGGCTGAGGGAAGGAGGTTCTCACCCAAGATTTGATGGTACATTGCCCCGTCCATTGTCCCTATTGAAGTGGTGAAGTTGTCCTGTCCCCTTAGTAGAAAAACACTCCCAAAGCATAATGTTTCCACCTCCATGTTTGACGGTGGGGGTGGTGTTCTTGGGGTCATAGGCAGAATTCCTCCTCCTCCAAACACGTTGAGTTGATGCCAAAGAGCTCGATTTTGGTCTCATTTGACCACATCACTTTTCACCCAGTTCTCCTCTGAATCTTTCAGATGTTCATTGGCAAATTTCAGACGGGCCTGTATATGTTATTTCTTGAGCAGGGGGACCTTGCGGGCGCTGCAGGATTTCAGTCCTTCACGGCATAGTGTGTTATCAATTGTTCTTTTGGTCACTATGGTCCAAGCTACCTTGAGATCATTGACAAGATCCTCCCATGTAGTTCTGGGCTGATTCCTCACCGTTCTCATGATCATTTAAACTCCACAAGGTGAGATCTTGCATGGAGCCCCAGGCCGAAGAAGATTGACAGTTATTTTGTGTTTCTTCCATTTGCGAATAATCACACCAACTGTTGTCACCTTCTCACCAAGCTGCTTGGTGATGGTCTTGTAGCCCATTCCAGCCTTGTGTAGGTCTACTATCTTGTCCCTGACATCCTTGGACAGCTCTTTGGTCTTGGCCATGGCAGAGAGTTTGGAATCTGATTGATTGCTTCTGTGGACAGGTGTCTTTTATACAGGTAGCAAGCTGAGATTAGAAGCATTCCCTTTAAGAGAGTGTTCCTAATTTCAGCTTGTTACCTGTATAAAAGACACCTGGAAGCCAGAAATCTTGCTGAACGATAGGGGATCAAATACTTATTTCACTCATTAAAATGCAAATCAATTTATAACTTTTTTGAAATCTGTTTTTCTGGATTTTGGTGTTGTTTTTCTGTCTCTCGCTGTTCAAATAAACCTAACATTAAAATTATAGACTGATCATTTCTTTGTCAGTGGGCAAACTAACAAATTCAGCAGAAGATCAAATAACTTTTTCCCTCACTGTATATTTACACATTTTTAATAATTATTTTTTGGAAGTAACTAACTGAATGACAGAACTGAGAGAATACTTCCAAATGACAGATGAAGGGTGAGTGCCAACTTTTGAGCTGGAAACAGAGGTAGAAAGTGTGAAAAAAAGAATTATGTTTAAAAGGACCACAAGACTTTGCGCGTGGGAAAATTATTAGAATGAAAAATAATTAATATTTAATTTAAAAAAAAGATGATGTAGGGGAGGAAGACAAACAGTGATGTAAGTTCATCTGAAGGAATTAGGAAAACTTCTACAAAGAGACAGGTAAAGGGAAGAAAATAAATGAAATATAAGAGATTTTTTTTTTTGTTAATATCTTTTTTTATATACTTTAATTCCACTATTTCAAGCCAATATTATACCAACCTCTGTTGGCTTTAGAATGGAAGCATCTTCCTCTGAGCAGTGCGACGGGCGGGAGGAGTTATACATACAATCTAGCTACGCAAGTTGCGGAGTACTACACAACGTGCATAGGGATATTTGTAATTTAACTCCTCCTCCGTTGGTTTTCACCAATATTCAGCCAGGCACTGTAGGCAGTTGCGGCGCGACAGGGGTGACACCATCAGAGGAGATTAATTCCTGCTTGATGGTGTCACGGACCACCAACAACATCTCGCTGACCACGGACCACCGGTTGGCGACCCCTGTGCTAGAGGAGTGTTGTAGAGTGGTGGTAATTTATATGCAAAAATGAATTATTTTTAAGGCAGAATATATCAAGAATAACCTACATTATCTTAAATAAAGCAATGCTAGTTTAAAAATGATAAACATATAGCTGTGTATGGTTTACAAAGACAAACTGAAAATGAAAAGAAACAAAAGGGGGCACTACTTTTGTGGGAAATAGAAGTGAAGTAAAACTTCTATGAAAGTGTCTACTGTTGTTATTACTGTAAGGTGCTGTAAAAAGCAAGCTGTTCCAGTGTGTACCGCGACACCAGAGATCATGGACCAAAAACGCTGTCACAGGAAGTAGATGACAAGACAAAAAGTTTTTTTCAAGATGAAATCCCCCCATAAGATTATTTAGATTTGCTTAAATTGACAGTAAAGTCAAAATGAAACTTAAATTAACTGGATAGAGTATGACATTTTAAACAACTTTCCAATTTCCTTCTATTGTTAATTTTGTTTATTTCTCTTGGCTTCCTTTGTAAAAAAATAATCCTAGGTGAGCTCAGGTGCATGCATGTGTCTGTAGCCACCTGTCAGCAGTACTGTTTGATGCAGTGTTATTCAGTGCTACAAATACTGCTGCCATAAACTGCTACCTAGGTTTAATATTCAACAAAGGACACAAATAGAACAAAGCAAATGTGATGATAAAAGTAAATTGGAAAATTGTTTAAAATCACGTTGTCTGAATCATGAAAGTTTAATTTTGACTTTACTCTCCCTTTAATAAAATAAAATATCAAATGTACATTCAGTATTTAGTTTGCTTGATTTGCATGTTATTTACATCTAAAATGTGTGCTTTTTCACCCCCAAAAACTTAAATATGTACTGCATACTTAATTATACTGTTATACTAAGCATCACTCTAGTTGTAATATGCAACACATTAATTCTGTAGATGACCAGTTCAGGGACTTATTTCTAATGATTGTGAGAGTCCACAAGACCTTACTCTTGGCTTTAAAGGCACATTTAAACACTAGATAAATGCTAGATAGAATGTTGCATTGGAAACATTTTCGGAAACATTCGGCAACCTGTATCTTGCCTTATAATACTGTTCAGTGGATTGCTTGCTTGCTTGCTGTCCCTTCTGGGTTAGACCCTTCAGAAGACAGGCTCTCTGAATTTATTTCTCTTGTAAGGTGTATCCAGTCCACAGATCATCCATTACTTGTGGGATATTCTCCTTCCCAACAGGAAGTTGCAAGAGGATCACCCACAGCAGAGCTGTCTATATAGCTCCTCCCCTAACTGCCACCTCCAGTCATTCTCTTGCAACTCTCGACAAGCATGAGATGTGGTGAAATGTAGTTGTTTTTTCTTCAATTCAAAAGTTTGTTATTTTTAAATGGTACCGGAGTTGTACTATTTTGGTCCCAGGCAGAAAATAGAAGAAGAATCTGCCTGTGGTCTTTAATGATCTTAGCAGGTTGTAACTAAGATCCATTGCTGTTCTCACACATAACTGAAGAGAGAGGTAACTTCAGCTGGGGAATGGCGTGCAGGTTATCCTGCTATGAGGTATGTGCAGTTTAAATTTTTTCTAGAGTAATGTAAATGCTAGAAAATGCTGCTGATACCAGATTTATTTAAGGTAAGCTTGATTACAGTGATTTAATAGCGACTGGTATCATGCTTACTGTCAGAGGTAATACTCTTATTATTTTTCAATTCCTGTCATATAAAACGTTTGCTGGGAGTGTTTAAACGTTTTTATATATGTTTTGGTGATAAAACTTTATTGGGGCCTAGTTTTTTCCACATGGCTGGCTTAAATTTGCCTAGAAACAGTTTTCTTAGGCCTCCCACTGTGTAGACATGAGTGGGAGGGGCCTAATTTAGCGCTAAATTGCGCAGTAACTTTTGCAGACTGAGACATCCAGCTTCCCTCAAGGAGTCTCCTGAATGCTATAGGACCTCTCTAAAGGGCTTTTAGGCTTTCCAAAGTCGTTTGTATGGAAAGGTAGGGCCACAGCAGAGCTGTGGCAGTTTGTTGTGACTGTTAAAAAACTTTTATCGTTTT
This sequence comes from Bombina bombina, assembly GCF_027579735.1. NCBI lineage: Eukaryota > Metazoa > Chordata > Amphibia > Anura > Bombinatoridae > Bombina > Bombina bombina. The sequence continues at coordinate 1,211,947,467 of NC_069499.1, read as the reverse complement.
TTTGATCCGTTTTTTAAACTAAGGGGTTAATCATCCATTTGCAAGTGGGTGCAATGCTCTGTTAGCTTATTATACACACTGTAAAAATTTCGTTTGATTTACTGCTTTTTTTCACTGTTTTTTAAATTCTGACCTTTTTTATTTTTCTTAAAGGCACAGTACCATTTTTATTTCTTGCTTGTTAACTTGCTTTAAAGTGTTTTCCAAGCTTGCTGGTCTCATTGCTAGTCTGTTTAAACATGTCTGACATAGAGGAAACTCCTTGTTCATTATGTTTAGAAGCCATGGTGGAACCCCCTCTTAGAATGTGTACCAAATGTACTGATTTCACTTTAAGTAATAAAGACCATATTTTGTCTTTAAAAAATTTATCACCAGAGGAATCTGACGAGGGGGAAGTTATGCCGACTAACTAGCCCCAGGTGTCAGAACCTTTAAATCTCGCTCAAGGGACTCACGCTCAAGAGGCGCCAAGTACATCTTATATATATATCATGGATAATACACTGTCAGCGGTATTATCCAGACTACCTGGGTTACGAGGAAAGCGAGACAACTCTGGAGTTAGAAGAAATACAGAGCATACTGACGCTTTTGTAGCTATGTCTGATACCCCCTCACAATATGCAGAAGCTGAGGAAGGAGAGCTTCTTTCTGTGGGTGATTTTTATGACTCAGGGAAGAGGATTCAACCTGATTCTGAAGTATCAACATTTAAATTTAAGCTTGAACACCTCCGCGTGTTGCTCAGGGAGGTTTTAGCTGCTCTGAATGACTGTGATACAATTGCAGTGCCAGAGAAATTGTGTAGATTGGATAAATATTATACAGTACCTGTTTACACTGATGTTTTTCCAATACCTAAAAGGTTTACAGAAATTATTACTAAGGAATGGGATAGATCAGGTGTGCCGTTCTCTCCCCCTCCTATTTTTAACAAAATGTTTCCAATAGATGCCGCCACACGGGACTTATGGCAAACGGTCCCTAAGGTGGAGGGAGCAGTTTCTTCACTAGCTAAGCGTACTACTATCCCTGTCGAGGACAGTTGTGCTTTCTTAAATCCAATGGATAAAAAATTAGAGGGTTACCTTAAAATGTTTATTCAACAAGGTTTTATTCTACAGCCCCTTGCATGCATTGCTCCAGTCACTGCTGCTGCGGCCTTCTGGTTTGAGTCTCTGGAAGAGGCTTTACAGGTAGAGACCCCATTGGATGATATACTTGACAAGCTTAGAGCACTTAAGCTAGCCAATTCTTTTGTTTCTGATGCCATTGTTCATTTGACTAAACTAACGGCTAAGAATTCTGGTTTTGCTATTCAGGCGCGTAGGGCACTATGGCTTAAATCATGGTCAGCTGACGTTACTTCAAAGTCTAAGCTGCTTGATATTCCCTTCAAGGGGCAGACCCTATTCGGGCCTGGTTTGAAGGAGATCATTTCTGATATCACTGGAGGAAAAGGTCATGCCCTTCCTCAGGATAGGTCCAAATCAAGGGCCAAACAGTCTAATTTTCGTGCCTTTCGAAACTTCAAGGCAAGTGCGGCATCAACTTCCTCTAATACAAAGCAAGAGGGAACTTTTGCCCAGTCCAAGTCGGTCTGGAGACCTAACCAGACTTGGAACAAAGGTAAGCAGGCCAAAAAGCCTGCTGCTGCCTCTAAGACAGCATGAAGGATTGGCCCCCGATCCGGTAACGGATCTAGTAGGGGGCAGACTTTCGCTCTTCGCCCAGGCTTGGGCAAGAGATGTCCAGGATCCCTGGGCGTTGGAAATTGTGTCCCAGGGATATCTTCTGGACTTCAGAGCTTCTCCTCCAAAAGGGAGATTTCACCTTTCACAATTATCTGCAAACCAGATAAAGAAAGAGGCATTTTTACACTGCGTTCAAGACCTCCTAGTTATGGGAGTGATCCACCCAGTTCCAAAGGAGGAACAGGGACAAGGATTCTATTCAAATCTGTTTGTGGTTCCCAAAAAAGAGGGAACCTTCAGACCAATCTTAGATCTCAAGATCTTAAACAAATTTCTCAGGGTCCCATCATTCAAGATGGAGACTATTCGTACCATCCTACCTATGATCCAGGAGGGTCAATACATGACTACAGTGGATTTAAAGGATGCTTATCTTCACATTCCGATACACAAAGCTCATCATCGGTTTCTCAGGTTTGCCTTCCTAGACAGGCATTACCATTTTGTAGCTCTTCCCTTTGGGTTAGCTACAGCCCCAAGAATCTTTACTAAGGTTCTGGGGTCACTTCTGGCGGTCCTAAGGCCGCGGGGCATAGCAGTGGCCCCTTATTTAGACGACATTCTGATACAGGCGTCAAATTTCCAAATTGCCAAGTCTCATACGGACATAGTTCTTGCATTTCTGAGGTCGCATGGGTGGAAAGTGAACGAAGAAAAGAGTTCTCTATCACCTCTCACAAGAGTCTCCTTTCTGGGAACTCTAATAGATTCTGAAGAATCTGATAGAGACCAGGTTATCAAAACTTCTAAATTCCTGCCGTGTTCTTTATTCCACTTCTCGCCCTTCGGTGGCTCAGTGTATGGAAGTAATCGGCTTAATGGTAGCGGCAATGGACATAGTGCCGTTTGCCCGTCTACATCTCAGACCGCTGCAACTCTGCATGCTCAGTCAGTGGAATGGGGATTACACAGATTTGTCCCCTCTACTAAATCTGGATCAAGAGACCAGGGATTCTCTTCTCTGGTGGCTATCTCGGGTCCATCTGTCCAAAGGTATGACCTTTCGCAGGCCAGATTGGGCTGGGGGGCAGTCTGGAACTCCCTGAAGGCTCAGGGATCGTGGACTCAGGAGGAGACCCTTCTCCCAATAAACATTCTGGAACTAAGAGCGATATTCAATGCTCTTCAAGCTTGGCCTCAGCTAGCGACAATGAGGTTCATCAGATTTCAGTCGGACAACATCACGACTGTGGCTTACATCAACCATCAAGGGGGAACAAGGAGTTCCCTAGCGATGTTGGAAGTTTCAAAGATAATTCGTTGGGCAGAGATTCACTCTTGCCACCTATCAGCTATCCATATCCCAGGTGTAGAGAACTGGGAGGCGGATTTTCTAAGTCGACAGACCTTTCATCCGGGGGAGTGGGAACTCCATCCGGAGGTATTTGCACAATTGGTTCAATGTTGGGGCGAACCAGAACTGGATCTCGTGGCGTCTCGCCAGAACGCCAAACTTCCTTGTTACAGATCCAGGTCCAGGGACCCCAAGGCAACGCTGATAGATGCTCTAGCAGCGCCTTGGTCCTTCAACCTGGCTTATGTGTTTCCACCGTTTCCTCTGCTCCCTCGTCTGATTGCCAAAATCAAGCAGGAGAGAGCATCGGTGATCTTGATAGCGCCTGCGTGGCCACGCAGGACTTGGCATACAGATCTGGTGGACATGTCATCCCTTCCACCATGGCCTCTGCCTCTGAGACAGGACCTTCTACTTCAGGGTCCATTCAACCATCCAAATCTAATTTCTCTGAGACTGACTGCCTGGAGATTGAACGCTTGATTTTATCAAAGCGTGGCTTCTCCGAGTCAGTTATTGATTCCTTAATTCAGGCACGAAAGCCTGTCACCAGGAAAATCTATCATAAGATATGGCGTAAATATCTTTATTGGTGTGAATCCAAGGGTTACTCATGGAGTAAAGTCAGGATTCCCAGGATATTATCTTTTCTCCAAGAAGGATTGGAGAAAGGATTGTCAGCTAGTTCCTTAAAGGGACAGATTTCTGCTCTGTCTATTCTTTTGCACAAGCGTCTGGCGGATGTTCCAGACGTTCAGGCATTTTGTCAGGCTTTAGTTAGAATCAAGCCTGTGTTTAAACCTGTTGCTCCACCATGGAGTTTAAATTTGGTTCTTAAAGTTCTTCAGGGGGTTCCATTTGAACCTCTTCATTCCATAGATATCAAACTTTTATCTTGGAAAGTTCTATTTTTGGTAGCTATTTCCTCGGCTCATAGAGTTTCCGAGTTATCTGCCTTACAATGTGATTCCCCTTATCTGATCTTCCATGCAGATAAGGTAGTTTTGCGTACCAAACCTGGGTTTTTACCTAAGGTGGTATCTAATAAGAATATCAATCAGGAGATTGTTGTTCCGTCATTGTGTCCTAATCCTTCTTCAAAGAAGGAACGTCTATTACACAATCTTGACGTGGTTCGTGCTTTAAAGTATTATTTACAAGCTGCTAAAGATTTTCGTCATACATCTGCTTTGTTTGTTGTCTACTCTGGACAGAGGAAAGGCCAAAAGGCTTCGGCAACTTCTCTTTCGCTTTGGCTAAGAAGTATAATACACTTAGCTTATGAGACTGCTGGCCAGCAGCCTCCTGAAAGGATTACAGCTCATTCTACTAGAGCTGTGGCTTCCACATGGGCATTTAAAAATGAGGCTTCTGTTGAACAGATTTGCAAGGCGGCGACTTGGTCTTCGCTTCATACTTTTTCAAAATTCTATAAATATGATACTTTTGCTTCTTCGGAGGCTATTTTTGGGAGAAAGGTTTTACAGGCAGTGGTTCCTTCCATTTAAGTACCTGCCTTGTCCCTCCCTTCATCCGTGTACTTTAGCTTTGGTATTGGTATCCCACAAGTAATGGATGATCCGTGGACTGGATACACCTTACAAGAGAAAACATAATTTATGCTTACCTGATAAATTTATTTCTCTTGTGGTGTATCCAGTCCACGGCCCGCCCTGTCATTTTAAGGCAGGTATTTTTTAACTCTAAACTACAGTCACCACTGCACCCTATAGTTTCTCCTTTCTCTTGCTTGTCTTCGGTCGAATGACTGGAGGTGGCTGTTAGTGGAGGAGCTATATAGACAGCTCTGCTGTGGGTGATCCTCTTGCAACTTCCTGTTGGGAAGGAGAATATCCCACAAGTAATGGATGATCCGTGGACTGGATACACCACAAGAGAAATACATTTATCAGGTAAGCATAAATTATGTTTTTTCCAACCAACAATTGTATGCTTTGCAAATTGACTACCGTCTCTGATCCAGCTCAACTTTGCAGGACCTGTTTAAATTGTGTATTGCTGCCTTAAATGTCTACTTCTACTGCCACATGTTCAGTTTGCCTTCATTTAGTTAATACTGCTCAGGGAGGTGCTTCTCCAGTTGTGCCGCCTAAAGTAAGCGCAAGCATAAACATGTTTCCTATAGTTCTTCTACTAGAGGTGATTTACCCACTGCATTGGTTTCGATTTCAAACTTGGAGGTCACTGCCTCATCCTATGAGGGTGAGTTGTCTTTATAGGAATCTGAGGAGGTGTCATTTCATTTTAAGGTTGAGCATTTTATTTTTTAAACTTAAAGGGACACAGAACCCATATTATTTATTTCATGATTCAGATAGAGCATGACATTTTAAGCAACTTTTCTAATTTACTCCTATTATCATTTTTTCTAAATCCTCTTACTATCTTTATTTTAAAAGCAGGAATGTAAATCTTAGCAGCCAACCCATTTTAGGTTCAGCACCATGGATAACACTGCTTATTGGAGGCTTATATTAACCCACTAATAAGCAAGTATAACCCAGTTTCTCAACCGAAAATGGGCCGGCTCCTATGCATCACATTCCTGCTTTTTAAATAAAGATAGCAAGAGAACGAGGAAAAAATGATAATAGGAGTAAATTAGAAAGTTGCTTAAATTTGTATGATCTATCTGAGTCATGAAAGAAAACAAATTGGGTTTAGTGCCCCTTTAAGGAAGTTCTACAGTCTTTATGGATACAGGAACTTAAACCTGTTGAGTATTACTGTAAAATAACTATCTTATCTTCAAACCAAAAGCTAAGTCAGTTGAAGTTTTTTCAGTCCCAGACACAGTGTCTGAAATTATTTCCAAGGATTGGGACACGGCTGGGGTTCACTTTATTCCTTCCACAAAATTTAAAAAGTTGCTTCTGGTTCCAGCTTCTTTTTGTTTTAACATTTTGAAAGATTTGGCTATTTTGAACATGTGTGAAGGGACAAGAAACCCATATTTTTTCTTTTATTATTCAGGTAGAGCATGTGATTTTAAACTTCTAATATCTCATTTGTTTTGTTCTCTTGATATCCATTGTTCCAAAGGATACCAAGGTAGACTCACGAGCTACTGATTGGTTGCTTTGTGTGTATGTGTATATATATATATATATATATATATATATATATATATATACAGGCAGTCCCCGGGTTACGTACAAGATAGGGACTTTAGGTTTTTTCTTAAGTTGAATCTGTATGTAAGTCAGAACAGGCACTTTTTTAGGTGAAACTCTAGCCAAACAATCTTTCTAATGAGGATACAGACAGCAGTGAAACCAAGTGGCTCTAACCCCATACCATACTCACCAGAACTAAATTGAATGGCGTTCTACTCAGGAAATGCAACAAATGCAACTTGGACAGATGTTTGTCTTAATATATTATTTATTTTTAACTGTGCATATAAATGCTTAAACATTTTCAAATACAGGTATTGTACAGTACAGTACAGTACTGTACACTACAACCTTAAACAACCTTAAACAAACATTTTCAAATATTGCAGTACAACCTTAAACAATCTTGGTATATTGTAGCTATCTTAGGATTTATTTTTATTTTACAGGTAACTTTCAATTTATTTTAACTAGGTACAATAGCTATTAAATAGTTATTAACTATTTAATAGCTTACCTAGCTAAAATAAACTGAAATTTACCTGTAAAATAAATCCTAACCTAAGTTACAATTACACCTAACACTACACTATACTTTAATAATAAATTATTTCTATTTAAAACTAAATACTTACCTGTAAAATAAACCCTAAGATAGCTACAATGCAATTAATAATTACATTGTAGCTATTTTAGGATTTATATTTATTTTACAGGTAACTTTGTATTTATTTTAGCTATTTAGAATAGTTATTAAATAGTTATTAACTATTTAATAACTACCTAGCTAAAAGAAATACAAAATTACCTGTAAAATAAATCCTAACCTAAGTTACAATTAAACCTAACACTACATTATCATTACATTAATTAAATAAATTAACTACAAATAACTACAATTAAATACAATTACATAAACTAAAGTACAAAACATAAAAAAAATAAGTTACAAACATTTAAAAAATATTACAACAATTTTAAGCTAATTACACCTAATCTAAGCCCCCTAATAAAATAACAAAACCCCCCAAAATAAAAAAATTCCCTACCCTATTCTACATTAAAAAAGTTCAAAGCTCTTTTACCTTACCAGCCCTTAAAAGGGCCTTTTGTGGGGCATGCCCCAAAGAAAACTGCTCTTTTGCCTGTAAAAGAAAAATACAACCCCCCCCAAACATTAAAACCCACCACCCACATACCCCTAATCTAACCCAAACCCCCCTTAAAATAACCTAACACTAATCCCCTGAAGATCATCCTACCTTGAGTCGTCTTCACTCAGCCGAGCCACCGATGGAACTGAAGAGGAGATCCGGAGCGGCAGAAGTGATCCTCCAAGGGGCGCTGAAGAAGTCTTCCATCCGGGCGATGTCATCTTCCAAGCGGCGCTGAAGAAGTCTTCCATCCGGGCGATGTCATCTTCCAAGCGGGGTCTTCAATCTTCTTTCTTCAGGATCCATCTTCATCCTGCCGACGTGGAACATCCTTCTTTCCCGACGGACTACCGACGAATGAAGGCTCCTTTAAGGGACGTCATCCAAGATGGCGTCCCTTCAATTCCGATTGGCTGATAGGATTCTATCAGCCAATCGGAATTAAGGTAGGAAAAATCTGATTGGCTGATTGAATCAGCCAATCAGATTGAGCTCGCATTCTATTGGCTGATCGGAACAGCCAATAGAATGCGAGCTCAATCTGATTGGCTGATTGGATCAGCCAATCGGATTGAACTTCAATCTGATTGGCTGATTCAATCAGCCAATCAGATTTTTCCTACCTTAATTCCGATTGGCTGATAGAATCCTATCAGCCAATCGGAATTGAAGGGACGCCATCTTGGATGACGTCCCTTAAAGGAGCCTTTATTCGTCGGTAGTCCGTCGGGAAAGAAGGATGTTCCACGTCGGCGGGATGAAGATGGATCCTGAAGAAAGAAGATTGAAGACCCCGCTTGGAAGATGACATCGCCCGGATGGAAGACTTTTTCAGCGCCCCTTGGAGGATCACTTCTGCCGCTCCGGATCTCCTCTTCAGTTCCATCGGTGGCTCGGCTGAGTGAAGACGACTCAAGGTAGGATGATCTTCAGGGGATTAGTGTTGGGTTATTTTAAGGGGGGTTTGGGTTAGATTAGGGGTATGTGGGTGGTGGGTTTTAATGTTGGGGGGGGGTTGTATTTTTCTTTTACAGGCAAAAGAGCAGTTTTCTTTGGGGCATGCCGCACAAAAGGCCCTTTTAAGGGCTGGTAAGGTAAAAGAGCTTTGAACTTTTTTAATGTAGAATAGGGTAGGGAATTTTTTTTATTTTGGGGGGCTTTGTTATTTTATTAGGGGGCTTAGATTAGGTGTAATTAGCTTAAAATTGTTGTAATATTTTTTAAATGTTTGTAACTTTTTTTTATTTTTTGTAACTTAGCTTTTTTTATTTTTTGTACTTTAGTTAGTTTATGTAATTGTATTTAATTGTAGTTATTTGTAGTTAATTTATTTAATTAATGTAATGATAGTGTAGTGTTAGGTTTAATTGTAACTTAGGTTAGGATTTATTTTACAGGTAATTTATTTCTTTTAGCTAGGTAGTTATTAAATAGTTAATAACTATTTAATAACTATTCTAACTAGCTAAAATAAATACAAAGTTACCTGTAAAATAAATATAAATCCTAAAATAGCTACAATGTAATTATTATTAATTATATTGTAGCTATCTTAGGGTTTATTTTACAGGTAAGTATTTAGTTTTAAATAGGAATAATTTAGTTAATAATAGAAATATTATTTAGATTTATTTAATTAATATTTAAGTTAGGGAGGGTGTTAGGGTTAGTGTTAGACTTAGGTTTAGGGGTTAATACATTTATTACAGTGGCGGCGGTGTAGGGGGGGCAGGATAGGGGTTAATAAATGTATTATAGGTGGTGACGGTGTGGGGGGGGGCAGATTAGGGGTTAATAAGTTTAATATAGGTTGCGGCAGGGTCCGGGAGCGGCGGTTTAGGGGTTAAACTATTTAGTTGCGGCGAGGTGCGGGATCAGCAGGATAGGGGTTAATAACTTTATTATATAGGATAGGGGTTACTAGGTATAATGTAGGTTGCGGCGGTGTCCGGAAGCGGCGGTTTAGGGGTTAATACATTTATAAGAGTTGCGGCGGGGTCTAAGAGCGGCGGTTTAGGGGCTAGTAACTTTATTGAGTTGCGGGGGGCTCCGGGGGTGCCGGTATAGGGGGTAGAACAGTGTAGTTTAGTGTGGGTGCTTAGTGACAGGCTAGCAATAAAGCTGTAAAAAAGCCGAAGAGCAGCAAGATCGGATGAGTGATAACTCTCACAGTCCGCTGCTCATCGCCCCGTACTTGGTGCGCGGCTTTTTGACAGATTTATTGATAACTTAGGCGAATTTTTTCAGGTCTGCGGCGGCGATGGTAGGCGAGGGGCCGGCGAAGGCAGGAAAGTTGACACGTTGATAACTACCCCCCACAGAGTTCTTCTAGGGAGACGCATCCACAGACCAATGAGAAGAGGGGTGTGTACAGGTCATGTGACCGGCGAGTGCAGACGTCAGTTCTTACGGAGGCGATGAGCCGACTTGAGGAGGGAATCCCTTGATGACACATAGGAGCGACGGCACTCTCGGTGATGTTTAGGTACACTTTTGTTTCCCCCAGGACCGAGCAGCACTGAACACATCAGTAAGTGTTTATTGCTGTACAGGCCCGTTCGTAAGTGCGAGTTGTACGTAAGTCGGATGTTCGTAACCCGGGGACTGCCTGTGTATATATATATATATATATATATATATATATATATATATATATATATATATATATTTGGGGTTTCATGTCCCTTTTAACATAAGGTTATCATTAAAGGGACTGCATACACCAATTTTCATATAACTGCATGTAATATACACTACTATAAAGAAAAATATGCACAGATACTAATCTAAAAATCCAGTATAAAACCTTTTTCAAAACTTACTTAGAAGCTTCTAGTTTAGCATTGTTGTTGAGGTTAGACTGGGACACCCATTTAAAGGAGCTGGAAAAGTAAGAAGAACAGACACCCCTCCTGCATATGAAAAGACCCGGATTCTGTAGACATCAGAATACATCTAAAACTTTGGGGCTTGGTTAAGAGTCTGACAATCGGCACAATGTTATTTAAAAATAAGCAAAACTATCCATTTTTACAAAAACACTCCCAGATGGGCTAAATAAAGGATTCATCTACAAAACATTTATAGAAAGAAAAATCTAGTGTACAATGTCCCTTTTTAAAGATACTAAGAGTGAGATAATATTTTTGAAAGTTTCCACACATGATACCCGTAACTTTAAACCTGTTTTTTTTATTTTAAACAGGCACTGAACAGGAACTTTATGACTATGATCCCAGTGGAGAAGATGCTGCTCTCTCAGATCAAGGAGATGTACAGCTTAGTGGCCCTTTTGTCTCTTATATTAAGGTAATAAGATAAAGATACAGCAACATAGGGTATTGTGATTTCATCAATGTGTTTATTTTCAAGGCATTAATTACTTTGTCTCATTAAAGGAACGGGGAAAGCTAAGTGATAAATCAGAGAAAGTAGAAGAAAATGAAGATTATGAAGAAGAGAGGAGGTACTAATGGGGTATTGTTGTATTTAAGTGTATATGCAATGTTATTCATGAGGTTTCATTCCAGGTGCATGGCCTTCTATAATTCATGCTGTACTGATTGAGCTATACCTGTGCTACTATTTTAGTGTAAACATTGTTTTCTACACATGCATGTAAAGCATAACTAGATACACCAGCATCTTAAATACGGCAGCTCCTCAGAATGCCAGTGGGGCTTTTAAAATGTCAGCAATTATGCAGTTGAATCATTAGCAGATGATTCAAGCACCTACGACTTTCTGAGCAAGTGCTGTGTTTAGAATGCTGGTGCACGGAGCATACTTAAATACACTCTGGAAACCGCTATAACCTTTACTAGAAGCATTATTGCTAATACATGTGTCTTGCAAAAACTCTTCTATTTAAAATTGAAATGCATCCATATGTATTCCAATTGTGGCTGGTATGTCCCTTTAAGCAAAATACATAGTCTGTTTGAACACTGTAAACATTTGTATGTCATTTTTGAATAAACACTTCCCACTGGTATCAAGGGCGGCTTATTCAGCCTTTGACTGAAACATTTTAGCCCTTCTGATTTTTTTTTATTATTATTTGAAATTTAAGACTTCAGAAGGAACAATTACTGGTTGAAGAGGAGGAAGAGGATGAGTTAAAGGAAGTTACAGATTTGAGGAAGATTGCGGCACAACTACTCCAGCAAGAAAAGCACAACAGGTGTGTGATGCTGTGTAAATGGATAGTCCACCTTTGTTTGTAAATTGTCCTAAAAATAAGCATATCAAAATAGCATTTTAGTGTAGTTAGCTCTTATATTTATTCACAAATAACCTTTAGAATGCAAAATATACCCAGTGCTAAAAAAAACTCCTCCTTATTTTGTAACTTTATTAAATCTGTGTCAAGAATTACTTTGGTTATAAATTTAAGTTCATAACCATAAGACATGTTAAAGGGACACTGTGCCCAATTTTTTTCTTTTGTAATTCAGAAAGAGCATGCAATTTTAAGCAACTTTCTAACTTACTCCTGTTATCAATTTTTCTTCGTTCTCTTGCTATCTGTATTTGAAAAATAAGGCATCTAAGCTTGTTTTGGGTTCAGTACTCTGGACAGCAACTTTTTTATTGGTGAATGAATTTATCCACCAATCAGCAAGGACAACCCAGGTTGTTCAACAAAAATGGGCCGGCATCTAAACTTACATCCTTGCATTTCAAATAAAGATGCCAAGAGAATGAAGAAAATTTGATAAAAGGAGTAAATTAGAAAGATGCTTAAAATGTCATGCTCAATCTGAATCACGTAAGAAAAAATTTGGGTACAGTGTCCCTTTAAGTTAAGATTATTCAATCTCTTAAATACTTAATAGTTTTTGTAGATTCTTAATGTGCACTTTCTATGAAGTCCTTTTTATATGATGCGCTAAGAAGCTATCTTCAGGGATATATGAATTTCTTTTAACTAGCTTTAAGGCTTTCACTTCCTGCAGCTAGTAGGTGCCGCTCTAGGCAAAGTCTGGACTCTTGTGTCTCAGGGATATGATTAACAGACAGCTTTCATCTTAAAAGGAGAAGCATAGGAAAGGGATGTGTTGTTAAGCAGTTGCAAGATATATATACAGTATATATAAGATTCACAGTATAGGTACCCCCACCTTCATGATGTTTACAAGTCTAATCCATGGTTGTAGTTGTAGAGCCTAGGCCATTTTGCCTTCGATAGTTTGATCTTTTAGATTTAATATTCCTAATTTTAAAAGCACTCATAAACCAAGCATGCAAGTTAATACATAAGTTAGTAGATACTTAAACAGCACTAGTGTACAGTTATATTGTATGTGTGCATAAAGCAGCATGTACGTATTAACAGGAATCAACTTATTGTCTTTAGCTTCTCTTACTTTTTCCAAATTCTTAATGTTGTTGACTAAATATTTTGTGATCGTCCAGCCCACCTTGTTAGTTGCAACCATATTTGTGTCTGTTTGAGAGTAATGCAAATGTTTTTATAGACCTATAATAGAGAAGAATAAAAAATATTAGTAGAAGTATGTGAATATAGCATGTAATGGGGAAGTTGAATAAGCTGTGAAGGTAGAGAATTAATTTAATTTTTCCTACCCAGATTGTTAAAGGGATATGAAAACCAAATGTTTCATGGTTCAGATAGAGCATGCAATTTTAAGCCACTTTCTAATTTAATTCTATTATCAATTTTTCATCGTTCTTTTGGTATCTTTATTTGAAAAATCAGGAATGTAAACGAAGTACCACTGATTGGGTCAGCAGCAGTGTTTCCCCTTTATGTGGTTAATCACATAGGACTTGCTGTGTCACAAGCGTTAAAGGGAAATGCTCTAAAAAAATTAGAGCATGTATTTTTTTTCACTTAAATGGCCCTTTAAAAAATTTGTTCAGTTTAATGATTTATGTAAGTATTTAAATGCATGCTTGTATTACAGAATATATATACAGTGCGCTGCATACATCCTTGTGATTGGTGTACTCTGTATGTGTGAGCATAGCAGGCAATATGCCTCCCACGCTCTTACAGAATCATATTCATTACTGGTGGGTATATAGAGACTTGCGGTAAGCAGTAAGCCTTTCCAGTATTCTTGAGGGGCTCCCCCCCAAATATACTACTCCTCTTTTTACGTGACTACCTATTACATAGTATGTTACACTTGGTATGAACCTATTGTTTTGTCTGCAGATGCTGAAAAGACAGTTTGACTCTTCTCACTAATAAAAAATTGTATATGCATTTATAATGTACATACTAACCTACAGCTCCTCTAGGTGTATTATTGATGTCCTTTTTTCACTATTGTATTGGAACTAAAGGGGTTACGTTTCGGTTGACACATGTAAATCATATTGCCATACATATTGTGTAAAGGGATCATTACTTTACACCTTCAGTGTAGGTGTTGATGCTGCTTTAAATATATTGCCAGCATCGCCACACAGTGAGATGTATAGTGAAACGCGCCTCTGCCTTCATACACTGATGTCAGCAGTTTTGCATATTTCACCGACATTGTCTGGTCTGCGACAGATCCCTTTTGAATATAACGCTAATGTTTCGATCATCAGGGTCTCAGTCTTCCTTTGCTAGTTGCATCTAGTAATGCAATGTGTACCACCAGTAGCAGCAGGAAAGCTGGATAGTGTCAGGCAACCTCCAGTATATGTGTTTATGAATATATCTATCTATCTATCTATCTATCTATCTATCTATCTATCTATCTATCTATCTATCTATCTATCTATCTATCGTTCTATCATCCATTAGTGACCGCACACACCGGACTTGTTCAGAAGTAGACTCACCAATGTAATGTGACGTTTTGGGGTTTCCCCCTTTATCAACATATATAATTCAAGTTTCAACACATACCTCCATATCCCATGTCCCCTTCGTTGTACAGCTCTGCCGAACCAGGAACTCCCCCAGCGTTCCATCCACGCAACTGCGCATGTGCAATGGTATCTACGTAAGCCCAAGAAGGCCAACTGGAAAAAGCAAATCAGAAAATCCATAAATAATTACAGTCAATACGAACAAATGCAGATGCAGTTACAGCAAGTTATGTATAGACAATAAGTCTAATGTCCAACAACATACCAATCTAGTCTGCAAAGTCTATTAATATTTTATGACAATCCATGTTCACACAAAGCCAATGTAAATCAAATTGGGTATTTAACCATTTAGGGATTAGAGTTTCTTTCATGTAATTAGCAAGAGTCCATGAGCTAGTGACGTATGGGATATACATTCCTACCAGGAGGGGCAAAGTTTCCCAAACCTCAAAATGCCTATAAATACACCCCTCACCACACCCACAATTCAGTTTTACAAACTTTGCCTCCCGTGGAGGTGGTGAAGTAAGTTTGTGCTAGATTCTACGTTGATATGCGCTTCGCAGCAGGCTGGAGCCCGGTTTTCCTCTCAGAGTGCAGTGAATGTCAGAGGGATGTGAAGAGAGTATTGCCTATTTGAATTCAATGGTTTCTTCTACGGGATCTATTTCATAGGTTCTCTGTTATCGGTCGTAGAGATTCATCTCTTTACCTCCCTTTTCAGATCGACGATATACTCTTATATACCATTACCTCTACTGATTCTCGTTTCAGTACTGGTTTGGCTTTCTACTATATGTAGATGAGTGTCCTGGGGTAAGTAAGTCTTATTTTTTGTGACACTCTAAGCTATGGTTGGGCACTTTATATATAAAGTTCTAAATATATGTCTTTAAACTTATATTTGCCTTGATTCAGGATGATCAATATTCCTTATTTCAGACAAGTCAGTTTCATTATTTGGGTTAATGCATATGAATATTCAATTTTTTCTTACCTTAAAAATTGTTTTCAAATTGACTTTTTTTCCCTGTGGGCTGTTAGGCTCACGGGGGCTGAAAATGCTTCAATTTATTGCGTCATTCTTGGCGCTGACTTTTTTGGCGCAAATTTTTTTTTTTTAAATTTCCGGCGTCATACTTGACGCCGGAAGTTGTTCGTGATTGCGTAATTTTTTGGATGTTTTGCGCCAAAAATGTCGGCGTTACCGTATGTGGTGTCATTCTTGGCGCCAATAATGTGGGCGTCTTTTTTGGCACTAAAAAATGTGGGCGTCATTCTTGTCTCCACCTTTTTTTCACATTATTTCAGTCTCATTTTTCATTGCTTCTGGTTGCTAGAGGCTTATTCATTGGCATTTTTTCCCATTCCTGAAACTGTCATTTAAGGAATTTGATAATTTTGCTTTATATGTTGTTTTTTCTATTACATATTGCAAGATGTCTCAGATTGACCCTGGATCAGAATCTACTTCTGGAAAGACGCTGCCTGATGCTGGTTCTACCAAAGTTAAGTGCATTTGTTGTAAACTTGTGGTAACTGTTCCTC
This sequence comes from Bombina bombina, assembly GCF_027579735.1. Taxonomy (NCBI): domain Eukaryota; kingdom Metazoa; phylum Chordata; class Amphibia; order Anura; family Bombinatoridae; genus Bombina; species Bombina bombina. The sequence continues at coordinate 1,211,931,740 of NC_069499.1, read as the reverse complement.
CGGCTGTAGTTTGTGATGAATGTCATGATAAGCTTGCTAATGCAGATAGTATTTCCATTAGTAATATACCATTACCTGTTGCTGTTCCCTCAACATCTAATACTCAGGATGTTCCTGTTAATATAAGAGAATTTGTTTCTAAATCTATTAGGAAGGCTATGTCTGTTATTCCTCCTTCCAGTAAACGTAAAAGGTCTTTTAAAACTTCTCATTTTTCAGATGAAATTTTAAATGACCGTCATCATTCTGATTTGTCTGTTTCTGATGAGGATTTTTCTGGTTCAGAGGATTATGTCTCAGTCTTTAAACCTCCTATGGTTATTCCAGAAGTTTTTCCTGTCCCTGATGCTATTTCTGAAGTAATTTCTAGGGAATGGAATAATATGGGTACTTCATTTACTCCTTCTCAAAGGTTTAAGAAATTGTATCCTGTGCCATCTGACAGATTAGAGTTTTGGGACAAAATCCCTAAAGTTGATGGGGCTATCTCTACTCTTGCTAAACGTACTACTATTCCTACGGCAGATAGTACTTCCTTTAAGGATCCTTTAGATAGGAAGATTGAATCCTTTCTAAGGAAAGCTTATTTATGTTCAGGTAATCTTCTTAGGCCTGCTATTTCTTTGGCTGATGTTGCTGCCGCTTCCACTTTTTGGTTGGAGGCTTTAGCACAACAAGTATCTGACCATAATACTCATAGCATTGTTAAACTCCTTCAACATGCTAATAACTTTATTTGTGATGCCATCTTTGATATCATTAGAGTTGATGTCAGGTATATGTCTTTAGCTATTTTAGCTAGAAGAGCTTTATGGCTTAAAACTTGGAATGCAGATATGTCTTCTAAGTCAACTTTGCTTTCTCTTTCTTTCCAAGGTAATAAATTATTTGGTTCCCAGTTGGATTCTATTATTTCAACTGTTACTGGGGGGAAAGGAACTTTTTTGCCTCAGGACAAAAAATCTAAAGGTAAATACAGGGCTGCTAATCGTTTTCGTTCCTTTCGTCAGAATAAGGAACAAAAGCCTGACCCTTCCCCTAAAGGAACGGTTTCTGTCTGGAAACCTTCTCCAATCTGGAATAAAACCAAGCCTTTTAGAAAGTCAAAACCAGCTCCCAAGTCCACATGAAGGTGCGGCCCTCATTCCAGCACAGCTGGTAGGGGGCAGGTTGCGATTTTTCAAAGACATTTGGATCAATTCGATTCACAGTCTTTGGATTCAGAACATTGTTTCACAAGGGTACAGAATAGGTTTCAAGGTAAGGCTGCCTGCGAGGAGATTTTTTCTCTCTCGCATTCCAATAAACCCAGTGAAGGCTCAGGCATTTCTGAAATGTGTTTCAGATCTAGAGTTAGCTGGAGTAATTGTGCCAGTTCCAGTTCTGGAACAGGGTCTGGGGTTTTACTCAAATCTATTCATTGTACCAAAGAAGGAGAATTCCTTCAGACCAGTTCTGGATCTAAAGATATTGAATCGTTATGTAAGAATACCAACATTCAAAATGGTAACTATAAGGACTATTCTGCCTTTTGTTCAGCAAGGGCATTATATGTCCACAATAGATTTACAGGATGCATATCTTCATATTCCGATTCATCCAGATCACTTTCAGTTTCTGAGATTCTCTTTTCTAGACAAGCATTACCAGTTTGTGGCCCTTCCGTTTGGCCTAGCAACAGCTCCAAGGATCTTTTCAAAGGTTCTCGGTGCCCTTCTCTCTGTAATCAGAGAACAGGGTATTGCGGTATTTCCTTATTTGGACGATATCTTGGTACTTGCTCAGTCTTTACATTCTGCAGAATCTCACACGAATCAACTTGTGTAGTTTCTTCAAAGACATGGTTGGAGGATCAATTTACCAAAGAGTTCATTGATTCCTCAGTCAAAGGTAACCTTTTTGGGTTTTCAAATAGATTCAGTGTCCATGACCTTGTCTCTAACAGAAAAGAGACGTCTGAAATTGGTTTCAGCCTGTCGAAACCTTCAGTCTCAATCATTCCCTTCGGTAGCTTTGTGCATGGAAATTCTAGGTCTCATGACTGCTGCATCTGACGCGATCCCTTTTGCTCGTTTTCACATGCGACCTCTTCAGCTTTGTAGGCTGAACCAGTGGTGCAGGGATTATACAAAGATATCACAATTAATATCCTTAAATCCCAATGTACGACACTCTCTGACGTGGTGGATAGATCACCATCGTTTAGTCCAAGGGGCTTCTTTTGTTCGTCCAACCTGGACTGTGATCTCAACAGATGCGAGTCTGTAAGGTTGGGGAGCTGTATGGGGATCTCTGACAGCGCAGGAGGTTTGGGAATCTCAGGAGGCGAGATTACCAATCAACATTTTGGAACTCCGTGCAATTTTCAGAGCTCTTCAGTTTTGGCCTCTTCTGAAGAGAGAATTGTTTATTTGTTTTCAGACAGACAATGTCACAACCGTGGCATATGTCAATCATCAAGGTGGGACTCACAGTCCTCAGGCTATGAAAGAAGTATCTTGGATACTTGTATGGGCGGAATCCAGCTCCTGTCTAATCTCTGCGGTTCACATCCCAGGTGTAGACAATTGGGAAGCGGATTATCTCAGTCGCCAGACGTTACATCCGGGCGTATGGTCCCTTCACCCAGAGGTATTTCTTCAGATTGTTCGAATCTGGGGACTTCCAGAAATAGATCTGATGGCCTCTCATCTAAACAAGAAACTTCCCAGGTATCTGTCCAGATCCAGGGACCCTCAGGCGGAGGCAGTGGACGCGTTGTCACTTCCTTGGAATTATCATCCTGCCTATATCTTTCCGCCTCTAGTTCTTCTTCCAAAGGTGATTTCCAAAATTCTAATGGAACGTTCGTTTGTGCTGCTGGTGGCTCCAGCATGGCCTCACAGGTTTTGGTATGCGGATCTCATTCGGATGGCCAGTTGCCAACCTTGGACTCTTCCGTTAAGACCAGACCTTCTATCTCAAGGCCCTTTTTTCCATCAGGATCTCAAATCATTAAATTTGAAGGTATGGAAATTGAACGCTTGATTCTTAGTCATAGAGGTTTCTCTGACTCAGTAATTAATACTATGTTACAGGCTCGTAAATCTGTGTCTAGGAAGATTTATTATCGAGTCTGGAAGACTTACATTTCTTGGTGTTCTTCTCATAAATTCTCCTGGCATTCTTTCAGAATTCCTAGAATTTTACAGTTTCTTCAGGATGGTTTGGATAAAGGTTTGTCTGCAAGTTCTTTGAAAGGACAAATTTCTGCTCTTTCTCTTCTTTCTGTTCTTTTTCACAGAAAGATTGCTAATCTTCCTGATATTCATTGTTTTGTACAGGCTTTGGTTCGTATCAAACCTGTCATTAAGTCAATCTCTCCTCCTTGGAGTCTTAATTTGGTTCTGAGGGCTTTACAAGCTCCTCCGTTTGAACCTATGCATTCTCTGGACATTAAATTACTTTCTTGGAAAGTTCTGTTCCTTTTGGCCATCTCTTCTGCTAGAAGAGTTTCTGAGTTATCTGCTCTTTCTTGTGAATCTCCTTTTCTGATTTTTCATCAGGATAAGGCAGTGTTGCGGACTTCATTTAAATTTTTACCTAAGGTTGTGAATTCTAACAACATTAGTAGAGAAATTGTGGTTCCTTCATTGTGTCCTAATCCTAAGAATTCAAAGGAGAGATCTTTACATTCTTTGGATGTAGTAAGAGCTTTGAAATATTATGTTGAAGCTACTAAAGATTTTAGAAAGACTTCTAGTCTATTTGTTATCTTTTCCGGGTCCAGAAAAGGTCAGAAGGCCTCCGCCATTTCTTTGGCGTCTTGGTTAAAGTCTTTGATTCATCATGCTTATGTAGAGTCGGGTAAATCCCCGCCTCAAAGAATTACGGCTCATTCTACTAGGTCAGTTTCTACTTCCTGGGCGTTTAGGAATGAAGCTTCTGTTGATCAGATTTGCAAAGCAGCAACTTGGTCTTCTTTGCATACTTTTACTAAATTCTACCATTTTGATGCGTTTTCTTCTTCTGAAGCAGTTTTTGGTAGAAATGTACTTCAGGCGGCTGTTTCAGTTTGATTCTTCTGCTTATAATTTCAGTTTTTTTCATTATTGAGATTAAAACTTTTGTTTTGGGTTGTGGATTATTATTATTTTTCAGCGGAATTGGCTGTCTTTATTTTATCCCTCCCTCTCTAGTGACTCTTGCGTGGAAGTTCCACATCTTGGGTATTTATTATCCCATACGTCACTAGCTCATGGACTCTTGCTAATTACATGAAAGAAAACATAATTTATGTAAGAACTTACCTGATAAATTCATTTCTTTCATATTAGCAAGAGTCCATGAGGCCCACCCTTTGTTGTGGTGGTTATGATTTTTTTGTATAAAGCACAATTATTCCAATTCCTTATTTTGATGCTTTCGCTCCTTTCTTATCACCCCACTTCTTGGCTATTCGTTAAACTGAATTGTGGGTGTGGTGAGGGGTGTATTTATAGGCATTTTGAGGTTTGGGAAACTTTGCCCCTCCTGGTAGGAATGTATATCCCATACGTCACTAGCTCATGGACTCTTGCTAATATGAAAGAAATGAATTTATCAGGTAAGTTCTTACATAAATTATGTTTTCCTGGACATAAATCCATTTGGATTCTTTCTGCAACAATAACTTGGCCCTGTCACCCCCTCTATTGGGTTTTGGAATATGGTCTATGATCACATATTTGAGGTCAGAGACAGTGTGTTTTTCTTTGGCAAAATGCCTAGCCTCATGTTGTACAGGTTGGCACCAAGGCAGAACATACAGTGATGTGAGATGTCATCGCAGAAAATGCAGCATGTCGGCAGAAAGAACAGGACACATGCAGGATTTGTTAGCGCTTGAACACTAATATATATATATATATATATATATATATATATATATATATATATATATATATATATATATATATATATATATATATATATATATATATATATATACATACATACATACACACTACATTTTTGTGTTTGTCTAGGCAATCCTATATATTTTTTCCTATTGTATTCCTGTCCCTATTGTTGGATATTGCTACAGAGAGTTAATGTTTTTCAAAGCTGGTTTCTGGACATTTTTTAAACAGCGGTCTTGCAGTGTAAAATGACTGTTTCAGTTTCTGTAGTTTGCCAAGAGTCGGAACAGGCTTCTGTCTGGGTAATGTCATCAAACCATTGTAGATGCAATGCCATCAGTTTTGCAACATTTTTGACATTCCCGTTTCTCTGCACTTGGTCACAACAGAGAATTTTCTAGCTCCTACAGTAGAATGAGTCTCCTATTTCACTTCTCCTTTTCTCTTCCATGTTATTGTATTTCTTGTCTGAATCATTTTTCCATTACCTAAATGACGTGCGCTGTGAAAGACTAGATTTATTTATGGCTGGTACTTAACATTTGTTATACTTGCACTACAACTTTTATTTCAAAATAGACCACCTATAATGAATCTAGTTCTATTATTTTGGCCCTCGGTTTGTTCACCAGAGGGTGCTCAGGCTTCTCTGGTTTATCCTTCATGAGTAACCTAAATTTACATTTTTTTTACAAGTATTTATGTTACAGAAAATGGCACACAGACAGATTAATCTTAAAGCCCTTGTTATATGTCTAGGAATGCTTGCAGAAAATATAGATACAAATCTTAGTATATTAGTTTACCTTACTATGCTTAAACACCCAGAAAGGGAAATATATAGAACTTTTCATGTAGTTCCTGGCAATTACTTTGCTTGTATCAGAGAGTATACTTCCTCAAATGGCTCATGTCCCTCTAGAGGTTTATTCCTGTTTGTCAGGCAGACAAGGAAGGAGACTGCTTAAGGCAGTTTGTGTTTTACATTAAGAGGAAGTAAATACTCTATATAATGTAAGATTAAAGATGGAAATTATGTTCCCGCTTTCATTTATTGTTCTGTCTGGTCAGATTTTTTTTCTTTCTTTCAGGGTTCATTCCACATTAATTTTATTGAATCTGTGTTGGAACTCTAGTAAATTGTTCATGAGATTTATATAGCTATTTCTAGATTATTTTATTTGTGGTTCCTTTAAAACACACTTGTCTAACATTATGTCTCCACTGCTACAAACTAAACACTTTCTGTAACTCAGCCAGGGAAGTCAAATTCATTACTTTATTTGATAATAGTAATATTACTCTTTGAACGTGTTCTTATGAGTATGTAGGAGACAGGAAATTAGTGGAGCTCATATAATATATGTCTTGGGTCTGTATACTATCATACGTACAGCAATGAATAACTTTACCAGGTACATATTGCCACTTATGTAAGCCAAATAAGGAGCCTGTAGTTTGATAAAGCATTGATCAATTAAAGAAACATGAAACCCATATTTCTCTTACATGGTGTATCCAGTCCACGGATTCATCCTTACTTGTGGGATATTCTCAATCCCTACAGGAAGTGGCAAAGAGAGCACACAGCAGAGCTGTCCATATAGCTCCCCTCAGGCTCCGCCCCCCCAGTCATTCTCTTTGCCGCTCTAACAAGTAGCATCTCCACGGGAGGGTAAAGAGTATGTGGTGTTAGATTTGTAGTTTTTATTTCTTCAATCAAGAGTTTGTTATTTTAAAATAGTGCCGGTTTGTACTATTTACTCTGAGGCAGAAAGTGATGAAGATTTCTGCTGAGAGGAAAAAGATTTTAGCATGTTGTAACTAAAATCCATTGCTGTTCCCACACAGGACTGTTGAGTACCGGAGAACTTCAGTTGGGGGGAACAGTTTGCAGGCTTAACTGCTTAAGGTATGCTCAGTCACTTTTTTTCTAACAAGACTTGGTAATGCTAGAAGACTGACAGAAATCCCCATGTGGGAATGTAAGCCATATTCTCAGACTCAGTATAGAAGGATGGCTTGGTTAAAAGGGCTTAAATCACTGGTGGACACTGTTATGGGGAAAATCGATTATTTTTTAATATAATCTGATGTTTGCACAAGTGTTTGTCATGTTTGGAACACTTTATAGGGGTTTTATACGCCTGACATTATTTTAGACACCTAAATTGACTCAGGAAGGCCCCACAACTCCGGAGTGAAGAGGGAGGGGGCCTAATTTTCGCGCCTCAGTTGCACAGTTGTTTTGCAAGTCAGCTTCATGCAGCTTCACATGTAGAGTCCTGAGATTGCATAAGGACTTCAGGGAGGCTTATTTCGTTCCAAAACTAATCCCCAAGGAAGGTAGGGCCACAGCAGAGACTGTGGCATCGTGCTGTAGTGTGTTAAACCGGTGGCAGCTTCAATTTGCTCCGGTTTGGGCAATAAGGGGTTAATTGGCGTGAAACTTGGTGTGCAATCTTTTCAAAGAATTAGGATCATATGGTGTAAATTTAATAAAGATCGGATGTTTTTTTGAGATTTGGTAAAAAAGTGGGTGCTTTTTATTATTTAAAGGCACAGTAACGTTTTTTCAAAAAGTGTATTTTTTTGTATTTAAGTGCTATCTAAGTCTGTCTAACATGTCTGAGCCTACAGATAGACCTTGTTCTATGTGTTTGAAAGCCATGGCGGTACCCCCATTGCATTTGTGTTTAAAGTGTGCTAAGGTATCTAAACATTTTAATGACCATGCAGTAACACTTAAAAATGTAGCCCAAGATGATTCTTTGACGGAAGGTAATGAGGATAGTCCTCCTTCCTCTCCCCATGTGTCTACACCAGTTACACCCGCGCAAGCGTTGCCTAGTACCTCTAGCGCATTGTGCCCTATTACATTACAACAATTAGCAGCAGTCATGGATAATTCCCTTGCGGCATTTCTATCCAAACTGCCAGTTTTTCCAAAAAGGTGTGATAGCTCAGTTTTAAGAACAGAGGATGAGCAATCAGAAGCTTTGGATGATTTATCTGTAGTACCCTCACAACACTCTGAAGTGGCAGTGAGGGATGGTCTGTCCGAGGGAGAAATTTCTGACACATGAAAAATTTCTCAGCGGGCAGAGTCAGATTCATTACTTGGCTTTTGGCTTACTTGGAGGTGGGAAAGTGCTTTAGAGGAGAGACCATTATATTATGTCGGTTTCTACTTCTACTGAACAAATTTGCAAGGCAGCAACTTTGTTTTTACCTCTTCTGAAGAAGCTTTTGGTAGGAAAGTTCTCTAGGCAGCAGTGTCTGGAAATTAGGTGCCTGCCTTTCAAAATATTTTTTTTGTCTCACCCATAATTACCCATGGACTCCAAAGCATAGGTATTAGGTCCCTGGAGTAATGAATTGTGGACTCTCTATGCTTACCTGATGAAAATTAATTTATTTCATGGTGGTGAGAGTCCACAAGCTCCACCCAAGTTTATAAAAATATTTTTTTGGCGGCACTTCTAATTTGCATCCCATTTTCCCCTGCTTTTTCTTTTCCTACTTTTCTACTTCTTGTTGCTTGGCTATACTTTATTATTATCTGTTATTTGTAGAGCGCCAACAGATTCCGCAGCGCTATAAACAAAGGTGGAGTACAACAAAACAATTATAGGGATCAAATGGGTAGAGGGCCCTGCCAAGAGTTGCACTGTTGTAGTCAGCTCTTAAGAAGGTGATCTACAAACAGTTGGACTCTTAGGCTTACATGATAAGGGGGTTCAGGGGATAGCAATGGAGGAGAGGAACTGGTATAAAGGTTAGCGTAGGTTGTATGCATCCCTGAAGAGTAGAGTCTTTAGGGAGCGCTTGAAGCTTTTAAAACTAGAAGATAGTCTTGTGGAGCGAGGCAGAGAGTTCCACAAGATTAGAGCCAGTCTGGAGAAGTCCTGTAAACGGGAGTGTGATGAGGTGACAAGAGTGGAGGACAGTAGGTGGTCATGAGCAGAGCGAAGGAAACGGGAGGGAGAGTATCTGGAGACAAGGTCTGAGATATAGGGGGGAGCAGTGCAGTTGAGGGCTTTGTATGTCAGAATGAGATTTTGTGTTTGATCCTAGAGGCAAGAGGAAGCCAGTGAAGGGATTGGCTGAGAGGTGCAGCAGATGAAGAGCGACGTGTGAGGAAGAGGAGTCTGGCAGAGGCATTCATTATGGATTGTAAAGGAGCTAGGCGGCAGGTGGGGAGACCAGAGAGGACAGAGTCTCAGTAATCGAGGCGGGAAAGAATGAGAGAGTGGATTAAAATCTTAGTTGTGTCTTGTGTAAGGAAGTGTCTAATTTTAGAGATATTTTTAATGTGGAAGCGGCGGGCTTTAGCCAAGGACTTATTGTGAGGAGTGAAAGAAAGATCTGAGTCAAATGTGACCCCGAGACATTGGGCATGTGGGGTAGGGGTAATAATGGAGGAGTTGACAGTTATAAAGTGATTGGGGGTGGAGAGTTTTGAAGAAGGGGGGATAATAAGGAGCTCAGTTTTGGAGAGATTTAGCTTGATGTAGTGAGAGGACATCCAGTTAGAGATGTGAGAAAGACAGTGACACGGGTTAGCAAGGAAGTAGATAGGTCTGGTGCAGAGAAGTAGATTTGGGTGTCGTCGGCATACAAATGATATTGTAAACCGTGGGACTTTATTAGGGTTCCTAGTGATGACGTGTAGATTGAGAAGAGAAGGGGACCGAGAACAGAGCCTTGTGGTACTCCGACAGAAAGTGGTGACGGGGCAGAGGAGGCTCCAGAGAAGGCTACACTAAAGGTACGGTTTGACAGGTAGGAAGAGAGCCACGAGAGGGCTGTGTCACAGATGCCGAAGGATTGGAGGGTTTGGAGCAAAAGAGGGTGGTCAACAGTGTCAAAGGCTGCGGACAGATCAAGGAGGATAAGCAGAGAGAAGTGGCCTTTTGATTTTGCTGTAAGTAGGTCGTTGGTAACCTTAACAATTGCTGTCTCTGTGGAGTGATGGGGACGAAATACAGATTGCAGTGGGTCAAGGAGGGAGTTTATTGTAAGGAAATGGGATAGGCGTGCATAAACTAGTTTTTCAAGAAGCTTTGAGGCAAGAGGGAGGAGAAAAATAGGGTGGTAGTTGGATGGGGAGGTAGGATCAAGGGAAGGTTTTTTTGAGGATAGGTGTGACCAGTGCATTTTTCAGCGATGAGGGAAATATACCGGTGCTGAGGGAGAGGTTGAAGGTGTGTGTGAGTATAGTGGTAAGGGTAGCAAAGAGGGAGGGGAGAAGGTCAAGGGGACAGGTAGTGAGGTGAGAGTGCAGTATAAGTGCCGAAACTTCTTCCTCAGTAACAGGGGAGAATGAGCTAAGTTTAAGGTTATGTGGGTTGTAGTTGATTGAGAGCATTTGAGGGGGTGAGAGAATGGAATTATGTTGAGAGCTGATTTAATTTCTGATGGAGTCGATTTTGTTATTGAAGTGGCTGGCAAAGTCTTCAGCTGATAGAGAAGTTGTATTAGGAGGTGGGGGAGGGCGGAGAAGGGTATTGAAAGTGGAGAACAAACGTTTTGGGTTTGAAGAAAGATTAGAGATAGTGGTGTTGCTTATGGAGATTAAGGGCAGAATAGTAGGAGTTCAAGATACATTTGTAATGTTGAAAATCAGCTGAACTCCTAGATTTCCTCCAGTGCCGCTCAGCAGTACAGAAACATCTGCGTAGGTATCATGTCAAAGGAGTATGCCAGGGCTGAGAATGAATGTTTGATTTCCGAGCTATGGTAAGAGGGGCCAGATTGTCAAGGACGGATGTAAGGGTGGAATTATAGTGTCAGATAGATTGGTCAGTGCAGGAAAAGGAGGAGAAGGATGAGAGGTTTGAGGGAATTAGAAAGCTGTTGTTGATCTAATGACATAATGCTTCTGTGAAGTTTGGTGTGAGGAGCAGAAGGAGGAGGGAGAGATGTAGGGAGGGATGATATGTTGCAAGTAAGGAGATGGTGGTCAGAAAGAGGAAAGGGGGAGTTTGTGAAGTTTGAGAGAGTGCATCGATAGCTAAAAATCAGGTCAAGGGAGTGACCATCTTTGTGAGTGGGAGAATCAGTCCATTGTGACAAACCGAAAGAGGAAGTGAGTTGCAGAAGTTGTTTTGCAGAGGAGGCAGTGGGATTGTCAAGAGGGATGTTGAAGTTGCCAAGAATGAGGGAAGGGCTGTCTGAGGAAAGTAAATAAGGTAGCCAGGCACACAAATGATCTAGAAATTGAGTTGAGGACCCAGGAGGACGGTATATGACTGCAACACGTATAGAAAGAGGAGAGAATAAGCGAATCATGTGGGTTTCGAATGAGGAAAATGTGAGGGAAGAGATGGGATGCATTTTTTGAAAGGTGCAACGAGAGGAAAGTAAAATACCTACACCACCTCCTTGTCTATTACCAGACCTAGGAGTGTGGCTGAAGTGGAGACCCCCATGTGACAGAGCAGCAGTGGATGCTGTGTCTAGTGCAGAGAGCCAGGTTTCTGTTAGGGCCAGAAGGTTGAGAGAGTGGGAGATAACTAGGTCATGTATAGAAGTGAGTTTGTTGCAAACAGAGTGAGAGTTCCAGAGTGCACAAGTGAAAATGGTAGTGGCTTTTGATGCAAGAGGAATGTGAGTAAGGTTGTCAGAGTTTTGTTTTCTGAGTCTGTGCGACGATACACATGGATGTGCACGGCTAGGCAGTTGTTGGGGACCAGGATTAGGGGAGATGTCAACAGCAGTTAGTAAAAGCAAGAGGGAGAGTGACATGAGATGAGATACAGATTTGCAGTAATGAGACTGCTTTTGAGACGAGGTGCAGGGGGGAGAAAGAGTGTTTAGGAATAGGTAAAGTTTGTGAGTACAAAAGTAAGATGAGTTTGAGAGATGGGCTAATGAACAGTGCAGGTGGAGAGGGAGAAGGAGTAATTGAATAATGTAGTTTGTTATAGAGACAAAAGGCAGCAAAAAGGAATATGAAGATATTAGGCATTTTTACAAAAGAGAGAACCAGTTAAACACATAAGACACAGTATTACATTAGCAATTGCATAAGAAAACAATAAGGTATATAAAACATATTACAAAAGTACCTGCCTTTTTCTTGCCCCTTGCCCAATCCTTGTTCAATTCTTGTATAATTCTATTGCTAATGCCTCACTTATAAAATGTTCACTTAATTCTTGTATAATTCTATTGCTAATGCCTCACTTATAAAATGTTCACTTAATACTTGTATAATTCTATTTCTATTGCCTCACTTATAAAATGTTCACTTAATTCTTGTATAATTCTATTGCTAATGCCTCACTTATAAAATGTTCACTTAATTCTTGTATAATTCTATTGCTAATGCCTCACTTATAAAATGTTTACTTAATTATTGTATAATTCTATTGCTAATGCCTCACTTATAAAATGTTAACTTAATTCTTTTATAATTCTATTGCTAATGCCTCACTTATAAAATGTTCACTTTAAAAATGTGAACATATGTTGTTATAGCAATGCACATCCCAGTGCAATGCACATCCCAAACTAGTTTGAAATATATGCAGGCAGGGCAGTCGGCTGAGTCCACTAAATTTAGTTGATTGCTAATCAAAGACAATTGGAAAGGCCAATTGGAAAGTTAGATTCTGGTCTGGTCAGGGTGAGATGTTAAGTAAACAGACAATCAAATTTTGGGGAGGTTAAAACTATGGAATAAGACAGCTTTAAATTTTAGAATAATAGCAAGTATTGATAAGGATTAAACATCACATGGCAATTAACTAAACATTAGAAATAAGACATTGGATAACAGTACAACAAATATAGGACTAAGTTAACAACCTAAAATCATTTGCTCTCTATACATATACACATACCAGATGAGAGATACAGGAGAGGAAAAAAACACCAGACTTTAGACTGACATGCTAGAGAGGTGGGAGGGACTAAATACTCTTGAAATTTTGGGAATCTTTGCCTCCTCTTAGTGGTCAGGAGGTGAATTCCCAGGAGTAATGGATCGTGGACACTCATCACCATGAAAGAAATGAATTTATCAAGTAAGCATAATATGGTATTCTTCAATGCCCTTTTAGATATTCTGGTCATAGCTTGAAATTTGACACACTTTCTTTCAAGTTGGACACTACTGCAGGAATTTGTGATTTCTACATTATTCTAATCATAAAGTTGTAATCAACAGGTGTGATGTTGTTGTAGTACCCAAATATTACTTTAGGTAAAATAATTTTTATTAACCACATTCCTCCTCCTTTAACATCAGGAAATTCACATACATTTTACAGTGAAAATACATCATATATCAAAACACATAGTCCTCTTTGCATAGGCATACTTCGTAATTACGATGTTTCTCATCTAGAGATAGTCCTCTTTGCTAAGCCTCTTAAGAGTCTATATGCTATGTTTCTTATCTTTTTTCATGAAGATGTCAACAATATTTATTACTTAAGCCTTATCATCTGATGCTGTTTCTGTCCACCTCAGATTATGTGGAGGATCGTCTCATTTTCAATAATTTTCCCCTATTTACTCCCTTTATACTTCAGTGAATATAACATTCTATATTGGAGATACATGGACATGGGGAGTAATATTCTAATACAATTTTAACAATAATAATAATTTGATAAGAACAAACAAACCGAACTGATAAAAAAAATACATAAGATAAAACCATTGGAATCACGTTTTGACACCGTACTATTCTTTGTCTTAACATCTAATAGTTGCTTACTCATCTAACTTTACCCTATACCATTTGATCTAGCATGCTAGTCCTCATTCTTCGTCTATTTTTCCTCCCCCCTCCTCCTTCTTGAGGGAACACTATTATCTTTCTACCTCTCTTAAAAGCTCTTTACGCCGTATTCTATCCCGTTCTTTTATTGCTGTTAACTATCCAGCAAAACCAGATCCTCTGGAAGGTAGGCCCTGTATCTTGTATAAATGCCGCTGTCTCATACATCAGGTAAACCATCTGTATTCTAGCTAAGTCCTCCGTCCAAGACGGTATCTCCTCCTTCCAATATTTAGCTATGGCTATTCTTGTGGTAGTGCATAAGATTCTAATAAAAGTGTTTATATGAGTGTTTAGCCTTGGAATGTTCTCATGCAATAATGCTTGAGGCGAAGTGAGAGAGATCTGCTCGTCTAATAGTGTACTCAACAGTGCTGATAACTCTTGCCATATTTTTTGGACTTTAGGACAGTTCCACCACATGTGGATGTATGATCCTATGACCCTACACCCTCTATAACAGTAATTGGAGCTTCCTTTCACCATATGAGATGTCTTTACTGGTGTCAAATACCACCTAAAGGATGTCTTCAATATGTTTTCTCTTAGGTCCGCACTAATGAGGCCTTTGCTAGCATAATGAAGTATATTGTTCCACTTGTCAGTTTCAAACTCCCTTGCAATATCCGCTTCCCATTTTAGCAGCAATGGAGCTTTGGATTGGCGTTTAGCTTCTTGGATAGAAATGTATAATCTAGAGATCGCTTTTTTTAGGTCTATTAAGTGCTGTACATAGATATTCTAAAGTCGTCTGTCGACTATGTATGTTGCTTATATTGATATATGTACGTATAGCCGATATTATTTGTAAATATAAGAACCAGTGTACTGGAATAGGCTCTAGCTTTTGTTGAAGCTGATTAAATGGGAGTACTCTGAACAAATAAAGAACTCTAGGCAAAACTGTCATCTTAACAGCAGACAATCTCCCATACCAGGAGAATCCCATTTTCCTCCATTTCCCTAGATCCGATCTAATTGCCTTCAACAGGGGAATATAATTAGCCGCATATAATTTTGAGGAGTGTGTGGTTAGTTTTATCCTTAAATATTTTAATCCTTCTGGAACCCATTTGAAATGGAAGTTTGCCTCAATTAACTTAAGGGTGTGTCTTGGTATAGATAAAGGAAGCGCCTCACATTTTTCTACATTCATTTTATAACCCGATATTTGAGAGAATAGCTGTATTGCTTGGTACACATGAGGTAGCGATTTCAATGGTCTTGAGATGGTTAGTAACACATCATCCGCGAACAAGGTAATTTTATGATGTATCTTCCCTAACTCCAATCCCCGAATATCTGGACAGTTACGTATATATGCAGCTAACGGCTCTATGTACAACGGAAAAATTAAAGGTGAGAGAGGGCACCCCTGTCTCGTATCATTGAGAATATGTATATTCTCTGACTGGTGTCCAATTGCCCTAACTTGAGCTATAGGTGTCGAGTATAATCCTTTAATAGCCTCCAAAAATGTACCTTCAAAACCCATTGACAATAACTTCAACATATATTTCCAATCAACACTGTCGAATGCCTTCTCTGCATCCAAAGATAGGACCAGAGAAGGCACTCCCCGATCGTGAAGAAAATCTATAACCGACACCATTCTACGAATATTATCTGGGGCTTCCATATCCTTAATAAATCCCACTTGATCCGGGTGTATAACAGAGGGTAGAATATGTTTCAATCTGTTAGCTAATATTTTCGTTACTATCTTGAGATCTTGATTGATAATGGAAATCGGCCTATAGTTAGCGCAGAGGTGAGGGTTTCTCCCTTGTTTCGGTATTACCACTATCTTGGCTCGGAGAAGATCTGCAGGTATCTCCCCTCCCTCCATAATATGATTGGCGAACACTACCAAATGAGGTGTTAATATATCTCTAAATACTTTATAATACTCCCCTGGGAACCCATCAGGTCCCGGGGCTTTACCGGGTTTGAGATCTTTAATAGCGGCTCGCACCTCTGCATGTGTAATTTAAGCATTTAGAGTTACCCGATCCTCTTCAGCTATTGGTGTCAAATTTGCTTTCTGTAAAAAGGAGTCAAATATTTTTTGCGTCAAAGGATTATGTTTTACCTTTGTGCCATCATATAGCTCTCTATAGAATTGGGCAAACGTGTCGACATCCCATCCTCAGGAAATTGTTATGTGGCCCTTGGAGTTTTGTATACTTGGTATAGACAAAGCTTGATAATTATCTCTAATCTTTTTCGCTAGATATTTATCGGGCTTATTCGCAAAAATAAAATAATTTGTTTTCAGCCTGTGTGCTGCTTTTATAGATTGTTCATTTAATATGGATTGTAAACTCTGTTTTTTATTTGTAAGTTGTGTTATTGTGGTTTTTGACTTAGTCACTTTATGTGCCTTCTCTAGTGAGTTTATTTCCGAATATAGCTGTTTACTGAGAAGATAATTTTGTTTCCTATATATTGCCTTTTCCTTAATCAGTACTCCCCTGATCACTGCTTTATGCGCCGCCCACGGTATTATAGGGTTATCTGTGGAGTCTACATTATTCTGCCAGTATTCTTCTAGGTTTTTAAGTAATCTGTCTTTGATAAGCGGATTTTTAATACAAGATGGATCATATGTCCATGTCTTTATTCTCTTCGGATCCGACAAGTCACCCAGGTTAAGTTTTGTGATTGAATGGTCTGACCACACACAGGGAAGGATATATATATATATTGTATTATCGGTTGTAAGATCTGGCTGTTGTATTTATAATCTATCTTTGTGTAACTGTTATGTGCTGATGAATAAAATGTAGTATCTCTAGTCCTCCCATGTAGTACCTGCCAAGTATCATGTAGGGTGTGTTGTTCAAGCAGCTCCCGAATGTTCTTAGCTACTACCCGTTGTCTTTGTTTTTTTTTAGATTGTAAAGTGGTGGTTTGTTCTGTCAGTGACTGTAGGTCCACGTTAAAGTCTCCTGCCAAAATTATTCGCATCCTGGACCAGCCAGTCAGCAAATTGGATATAGCGTGAAAGAATTTATCTTGTTGCTCGTTAGGAGCGTATACATTACACAAAAGTATATCTATCTCCCCTATTTGTCCAAACACTAGGAGGTATCTACCTTCTTTGTCTGACATCGTTTCTCTATGGGTAAATGGAATGGAGGAGTGTATTAAGATAGAGACTCTCTTTTTAGAATCTAGGATGGAGGGATATTGCAGCGGGTAATCTTTTGCCCAGTTCTTTGGGATAGTGGAGTGAATGAAGGAAGTGTGTTTCCTGGAGGAAAATAACAGTAGCTCTCAACCGTCTATAATTAGTCATAGCTGTCCTTCTCTTTATGTCAGTATTGAGGCCTCTCGCATTATGTGAGATCAGTATAATTCTAGGTAATATCATTGGTAAAGGTGTATCTATGTGCTGTTCTCTTCCTACTCTTAGATAAGTGGTTCTGGAATAACTGACTTGACATGTGGTAAAACAACCTCCAGCATTTCACTAGTTCAATATTTGTTGATGAGCATCAAGTCTTTGTACAGTACCTCATGATTCCAAATAACGTAAATATAAACAATAACATAACCAATAACAACTTGTAATGAAATAATCTTTGGATAAACATGTGTCAACACAAACACAGTATATATCATATATGCAGTCAGAACAGAAACTACAACAAAATATATCAATTAATAAATGATGAACGTATAATAGTCTTTTAGACCTAGTACCTGAGTAACCTCTCTATCATCCTGGAGGTTAGTAAACTTTGAGTAAGTCACAGAATCCCCGTTCAAGAGTGCAGATGTCCTCATGTGGATCTTGAAGCTCTTGACTGGGAATTTCAAGTTTTAGTTTTCTTCTTAGTAACCTTTTTCCATCTTGGTCTTTGGGGTTTTGCTTGGAATTGAGATGAATCAGAAGAACTTGCTATTGCCTCTCCCACTGTAGTGTCAGGTGGTTCTAGATCAAGAAACTTGCAGATATCAGGAATCTCCGCTGTGGTCTTGATAGTAGCTGTTCTACCATTTCTCACTACATGCAGCGCAAAGGGAAAACCCCACCTGTATGGGATGCATTTTTTTCTTAGGAGGAGAGTAAGTGGACAAAGTGCATTCCGCCTCTGCAGGGTCTTAATGCAAAGGTCTTGAAAAAACTGCACTATATTTCCTTGGAACTTGAATGTGGGATTTTGTTTGGCGGCTAGCAATATCTTCTCTCTATCAGGGAACTGCAGAAGTTTGATTATCATATCTCTTGGAGGTTGATCCGGTTTGGGTTTAGCCCTTAGGGCTCTATGAGCTCTTTCTATTTGAAATTCAGAGTTACTTGATGTTCCTAAGATGGCACGGAACAATTGTTGGAGGTAGTTGTGTAATTCTTCAGCGCCAATTTTCTCAGGAATCCCTTTGAGTCTAATGTTAGACCTTCTGCTTCTGTTTTCTATATCCTCAATTTTCTCTTCCAGTTCCAGTATTGTTTGCTGTTGAGCTGTTAGAGATTGCGACATTCCAGTAACCTCCTCACCCATTTCATCAGTAGCATTTTCTAGTGAGTCCACACGGGTCCCCAATTCTGAGACCTCATTTTTAATATCAGTAAGACTGTTAGTGACCGTCGCTTGGAAGCTATCCATTTTCTCCCACAATTTCTCCAACATAGGTGTGTCCGGTCCACGGCGTCATCCTTACTTGTGGGATATTCTCTTCCCCAACAGGAAATGGCAAAGAGTCCCAGCAAAGCTGGTCACATGATCCCTCCTAGGCTCCGCCCACCCCAGTCATTCTCTTTGCCGTTGTACAGGCAACATCTCCACGGAGATGGTTAAGAGTTTTTTGGTGTTTAAATGTAGTTTTTATTCTTCAATCAAGTGTTTGTTATTTTAAAATAGTGCTGGTATGTACTATTTACTCTGAAACAGAAAAAAGATGAAGATTTCTGTTTGTATGAGGAAGATGATTTTAGCAGAAGTTACTAAAATCGATTGCTGTTTCCACACAGGACTGTTGAGATGAAGTAACTTCAGTTGGGGGAAACAGTTGCAGACTTTTCTGCTTAAGGTATGACTGGCCATATTTCTAACAAGACTTTGTAATGCTAGAGGGCTGTCATTTCCCCTTATGGGGACCGGTAAGCCATTTTCTTAGTTTAATAAAAGAATAAAGGGCTTCATAAGGGCTTAAAAAACTGGTAGACATTTTTCTGGGCTAAAACGATTACTTTGCTAGGCATATTTTGCAAATTCTAACTGTTAATGGTCATTATAATCTTGGGGATTGTTTAAAAAAAAACGGCAGGCACTGTGTTGGACACCTTTTTCAGATGGGGGCCTTTTCTAGTCATAGACAGAGCCTCATTTTCGCGCCACTAATGCGCAGTTGTTTTTGGAGACCAAGGCATGCAGATGCATGTGTGAGGAGCTAAGAATCACTGAAAAAGCATATAGAAGGCATCATTTGGTATCGTATTCCCCTCTGGGCTTGGTTGGGTCTCAGCAGAGCATATAGCTGGGACTGTATAGGGGTTAAATGTAAAAACGGCTCCGGTTCCGTTAATTTAAGGGTTAAAGCTCTGAAATTTGGTGTGCAATACTTTTAAGGCTTTAAGACACTGTGGTGAAATTTTGGTGAATTTTGAACAATTCCTTCATACTTTTTCACATATTCAGTAATAAAGTGTTTTCAGTTTGAAATTTAAAGTGACAGTAACGGTTTTATTTAAAACGTTTTTTGTGCTTTGTTGACAAGTTTAAGCCTGTTTAACATGTCTGTACCATCAGATAAGCTATGTTCTATATGTATGAAAGCCAAGGTGTCTCCCCATTTAAATTTATGTGATAATTGTGCCATAGTGTCCAAACAAAGTAAGGACAGTGATCCCACAGATAATGATATTGCCCAAGATGATTCCTCAAATGAGGGGAGTAAACATGATACTACATCATCCCCTTCTGTGTCTACACCAGTTTTGCCCACACAAGAGGCCCCTAGTACATCTAGTGCGCCAATTCTTATTACCATGCAACAATTAACGGCTGTAATGGATAACTCTATAGCAAACATTTTATCCAAAATGCCTACTTATCAGAGAAAGCGCGATTGCTCTGTTTTAAACACTAAAGAGCGAGAGGACGCTGATGATAACTGTTCTGACATACCCTCACACCAATCTGAAGGGGCCATGAGGGAGGTTTTGTCTGAGGGAGAAATTTCAGATTCAGGAAAAATTTCTCATCAAGCTGAACCTGATGTTGTGACATTTAAATTAAAATTAGAACATCTCCGCGCACTGCTTAAGGAGGTTTTATCTACTCTGGATGATTGTGACAATCTGGTCATTCCAGAGAAATTATGTAAGATGGACAAGTTCCTAGAGGTTCCGGTGCCCCCCGATGCTTTTCCTATACCCAAGCGGGTGGCGGACATAGTAAATAAGGAGTGGGAAAGGCCCGGCATACCTTTTGTCCCCCCCCTATATTTAAGAAATTATTTCCTATAGTCGACCCCAGAAAGGACTTATGGCAGACAGTCCCTAAGGTCGAGGGGGCGGTTTCTACTCTAAACAAACGCACTACTATTCCTATCGAAGATAGTTGTGCTTTCAAAGATCCTATGGATAAAAAATTAGAGGGTTTGCTTAAAAAGATTTTTGTTCAGCAAGGTTACCTTCTACAACCAATTTCATGCATTGTTCCTGTCACTACGGCAGCGTGTTTCTGGTTCGAGGAACTAGAAAAGTCGCTCAATAAAGAATCTTCGTATGAGGAGGTTATGGACAGAGTTCAAGCACTTAAATTGGCTAACTCTTTTATTTTAGATGCCGCTTTGCAATTAGCTAGATTAGCGGCGAAAAATTCAGGGTTTGCTATCGTGGCGCGCAGAGCGCTTTGGCTAAAGTCTTGGTCAGCGGATGTATCTTCCAAGACAAAATTACTTAACATCCCTTTCAAGGGTAAAACATTGTTTGGACCTGATTTGAAATAGATTATTTCAGACATCACTGGGGGAAAGGGCCACGCCCTCCCACAGGATAGGTCTTTTAAGGCTAAAAATAAGCCTAATTTCTTCTGTTATGTGTGATCAGTCCACGGGTCATCATTACTTCTGGGATATAACTCCTCCCCAACAGGAAATGCAAGAGGATTCACCCAGCAGAGCCGCACATAGCCCCTCCCGTCTACGTCACCCCCAGTCATTCTCTTGCACCCAAAGACTAGACAGGATGTGTGAGAGGACTATGGTGATTATACTTAGTTTTTATAACTTCAATCAAAAGTTTGTTATTTTACAATAGCACCGGAGCGTGTTATTGCCTCTCTGGCAGAGTTTGAAGAAGAATCTACCAGAGTTTTTACTATGATTTTAACCGGAGTAGTTAAGATCATATTGCTGTTTCTCGGCCATCTGAGGGAGGTAAAAGCTTCAGATCAGGGGACAGCGGGCAGATGAATCTGCATTGAGGTATGTAGCAGTTTTTATTTTCTGAATGGAATTGATGAGAAAACCCTGCCATACCGTTATAATGACATGTATGTATACTCTACACTTCAGTATTCTGGGGATGGTATTTCACCGGAATTACTCTGTTAAAAGTACATTAAACCTTTTAATAGGTATTTATTATGTTAAACGTTTTTGCTGGAATGTAGAATCGTTTGCATTTTCTGAGGTACTGAGTGAATAAATATTTGGGCATTATTTTTCCACTTGGCAGTTGCTTGTTTTAATTGTGACAGTTTCGTTTCTCTCTCATTGCTGTGTGTGAGGGGGAGGGGCCGTTTTTGGCGCTCTTTGCTACGCATCAAAAATTTCCAGTCAGTTACTCTTGTATTTCCTGCATGATCCGGTTCATCTCTAACAGAACTCAGGGGTCTTCAAACTTCTTTGGAGGGAGGTAGATTCTCTCAGCAGAGCTGTGAGACTTATATATTGACTGTTATTAAAAACGTTGCTCTGTAATTTTTTATGTTTCAAATTTAATTATTGTTACTTTACTAATGGGAACAAACCTTTGCTAAAAGTTGTGTTGTTTTTAAGGATTGATGCTATAACTGTCTTTCAGTTCATTATTTCAACTGTCATTTAATCGTTTAGTGCTTCTTTGAGGCACAGTACGTTTTTGTTAAATAAGATTGTAACCAAGTTGCAAGTTTATTGCTAGTGTGTTAAACATGTCTGATTCAGAGGAAGATATCTGTGTCATTTGTTCCAATGCCAAGGTGGAGCCCAATAGAAATTTATGTACTAACTGTATTGATGCTACTTTAAATAAAAGCCAATCTGTACAAATTGAACAAATTTCACCAAACAGCGAGGGGAGAGTTATGCCGACTAACTCGCCTCACGTGTCAGTACCTGCATCTCCCGCCCGGGAGGTGCGTGATATTATGGCGCCTAGTACATCTGGGCGGCCATTACAGATAACATTACAAGATATGGCTACTGTTATGACTGAAGTTTTGGCTAAATTACCAGAACTAAGAGGCAAGCGTGATCACTCTGGGGTGAGAACAGAGTGCGCTGATAATACTAGGGCCATGTCTGATACTGCGTCACAGCTTGCAGAGCATGAGGACGGAGAGCTTCATTCTGTGGGTGATGGTTCTGATCCAAACAGATTGGATTCAGATATTTCAAATTTTAAATTTAAATTGGAGAACCTCCGTGTATTACTAGGGGAGGTTTTTAGCGGCTCTTAATGATTGTAACACTGTTGCAATACCAGAGAAATTGTGTAGGTTGGATAAATACTTTGCGGTACCGGCGAGTACTGACGTTTTTCCTATACCTAAGAGACTAACTGAAATTGTTACTAAGGAGTGGGATAGACCCGGTGTGCCGTTCTCACCCCCTCCAATATTTAGAAAGATGTTTCCAATAGACGCCACCACACGGGACTTATGGCAAACGGTCCCTAAGGTGGAGGGAGCAGTTTCTACTTTAGCTAAGCGTACCACTATCCCGGTGGAGGATAGCTGTGCTTTTTCAGATCCAATGGATAAAAAATTAGAGGGTTACCTTAAGAAAATGTTTGTTCAACAAGGTTTTATATTGCAACCCCTTGCATGCATCGCGCCGATTACGGCTGCGGCAGCATTTTGGATTGAGTCTCTGGAAGAGAACCTTAGTTCAGCTACGCTGGACGACATTACGGACAGGCTTAGAGTCCTTAAACTAGCTAATTCATTCATTTCGGAGGCCGTAGTACATTTAACCAAACTTACGGCTAAGAACTCAGGATTCGCCATTCAGGCACGTAGGGCGCTGTGGCTAAAATCCTGGTCAGCTGATGTAACTTCTAAGTCCAAATTACTTAATATACCTTTCAAGGGGCAAACTTTATTTGGGCCCGGTTTGAAAGAAATTATCGCTGACATTACAGGAGGTAAGGGCCACGCCCTGCCTCAAGACAAAGCCAAAGCTAAGGCTAGACAGTCTAATTTTCGTCCCTTTCGGAATTTCAAAGCAGGAGCAGCATCAACTTCCACTGCACCAAAACAGGAAGGAGCTGTTGCTCGTTACAGACAAGGCTGGAAACCTAACCAGTCCTGGAACAAGGGCAAGCAGGCCAGGAAACCTGCTGCTGCCCCAAAGACAGCATGAACCGAGGGCCCCCGATCCGGGACCGGATCTAGTGGGGGGCAGACTCTCTCTCTTCGCCCAGGCTTGGGCAAGAGATGTTCAGGATCCCTGGGCGCTAGAGATCATATCTCAGGGATACCTTCTAGACTTCAAATTCTCTCCCCCAAGAGGGAGATTTCATCTGTCAAGGTTGTCAACAAACCAGATAAAGAAAGAAGCGTTTCTACGCTGTGTACAAGATCTGTTATTAATGGGAGTGATCCATCCGGTTCCGCGGTCGGAACAAGGACAAGGGTTTTACTCAAACCTGTTTGTGGTTCCCAAAAAAGAGGGAACTTTCAGGCCAATCTTGGATTTAAAGATCCTAAACAAATTCCTAAGAGTTCCATCGTTCAAAATGGAAACTATTCGGACAATCTTACCCATGATCCAAAAGGGTCAGTACATGACCACAGTGGATTTAAAGGATGCTTACCTTCACATACCGATTCACAAAGATCATTACCGGTATCTAAGGTTTGCCTTCTTAGACAGGCATTACCAGTTTGTAGCTCTTCCATTCGGATTGGCTACGGCTCCAAGAATCTTCACAAAGGTTCTGGGTGCCCTTCTGGCGGTACTAAGACCGCGAGGAATTTCGGTAGCTCCGTACCTAGACGACATTCTGATACAAGCTTCAAGCTTTCAAACTGCCAAGTCTCATACAGAGTTAGTTCTGGCATTTCTAAGGTCGCATGGATGGAAAGTGAACGAAAAGAAGAGTTCTCTTTTTCCTCTCACAAGAGTTCCATTCTTGGGGACTCTTATAGATTCTGTAGAAATGAAGATTTATCTGACAGAAGACAGATTAACAAAGCTTCTAAATGCATGCCGTGTCCTTCATTCCATTCAACTCCCGTCAGTAGCTCAATGCATGGAGGTGATCGGCTTAATGGTAGCAGCAATGGACATAGTACCCTTTGCACGTCTACATCTCAGACCGCTGCAATTGTGCATGCTGAGTCAGTGGAATGGGGATTACTCAGACTTGTCCCCTACTCTGAATCTGGATCAAGAGACCAGAAACTCTCTTCTATGGTGGCTTTCTCGGCCACATCTGTCCAGGGGGATGCCATTCAGCAGGCCGGACTGGACAATTGTAACAACAGACGCCAGCCTACTAGGTTGGGGCGCTGTCTGGAATTCTCTGAAGGCTCAGGGACAATGGAATCAGGAGGAAAGTCTCCTACCAATAAACATTCTGGAATTAAGAGCAGTTCTCCATGCCCTTCTGGCTTGGCCCCAGTTAAAAACTCGGGGGTTCATCAGGTTTCAGTCGGACAACATCACGACTGTAGCTTACATCAACCATCAAGGAGGGACAAGAAGCTCCCTAGCAATGATGGAAGTATCAAAGATAATTCGCTGGGCAGAGTCTCACTCTTGCCACCTGTCAGCAATCCACATCCCGGGAGTGGAGAACTGGGAGGCGGATTTCTTGAGTCGCCAGACTTTTCATCCGGGGGAGTGGGAACTTCATTCGGAGGTCTTTGCCCAAATACTTCGACGTTGGGGCAAACCAGAGATAGATCTCATGGCGTCTCGCCAGAACGCCAAACTTCCTCGCTACGGGTCCAGATCCAGGGATCCGGGAGCGGTTCTGATAGATGCTTTAACAGCACCTTGGAACTTCGGGATGGCTTATGTGTTTCCACCCTTCCCGCTGCTTCCTCGATTGATTGCCAAAATCAAACAGGAGAGAGCATCAGTGATTCTAATAGCGCCTGCATGGCCACGCAGGACTTGGTATGCAGATCTAGTGGACATGTCATCCTGTCCGCCTTGGTCTCTACCTCTAAGACAGGACCTTCTGATACAGGGTCCATTCAAACATCAAAATCTAACTTCTCTGAAGCTGACTGCTTGGAAATTGAACGCTTGATTTTATCAAAACGTGGTTTTTCTGAGTCGGTTATTGATACCCTGATACAGGCTAGGAAGCCTGTTACCAGAAGGATTTACCATAAGATATGGCGTAAATACCTATACTGGTGCGAATCCAAAGGTTACTCCTGGAGTAAGGTTACGATTCCTAGGATATTGTCCTTTCTACAAGAAGGTTTAGAAAAGGGTTTATCGGCTAGCTCATTAAAGGGACAGATCTCAGCTCTGTCCATCTTGTTACACAGGCGTCTGTCAGAAAATCCAGACGTCCAGGCCTTTTGTCAGGCTTTAGCTAGGATCAAGCCTGTGTTTAAAACTGTTGCTCCGCCATGGAGTTTAAACTTAGTTCTTAACGTTTTACAGGGTGTTCCGTTTGAACCCCTTCATTCCATTGATATAAAATTGTTATCTTGGAAAGTTCTGTTTTTAATGGCTATTTCCTCGGCTCGAAGAGTCTCTGAGTTATCAGCCTTACATTGTGATTCTCCTTATCTGATTTTTCACTCAGACAAGGTAGTTCTGCGTACTAAACCTGGGTTCTTACCTAAGGTAGTCACTAACAGGAATATCAATCAAGAGATTGTTGTTCCATCCTTGTGTCCAAATCCTTCTTCAAAGAAGGAACGTCTTCTACACAATCTGGATGTAGTTCGTGCCCTCAAGTTCTACTTGTAGGCAACTAAGGATTTTCGACAAACGTCTTCCCTGTTTGTCGTGTACTCTGGTCAGAGGAGAGGTCATAAGGCTTCGGCTACCTCTCTCTCCTTCTGGCTTCGTAGCATAATTCGTTTAGCCTATGAGACTGCTGGACAGCAGCCTCCTGAAAGAATTACAGCTCATTCTACTAGAGCTGTGGCTTCCACTTGGGCCTTTAAGAATGAGGCCTCTGTTGAACAGATTTGCAAGGCTGCAACTTGGTCTTCGCTTCATACTTTTTCCAAATTTGACAAATTTGACACTTTTGCTTCTTCGGAGGCTATTTTTGGGAGAAAGGTTCTTCAGGCAGTGGTTCCTTCTGTATAATGAGCCTGCCTATCCCTCCCGTCATCCGTGTACTTTTGCTTTGGTATTGGTATCCCAGAAGTAATGATGACCCGTGGACTGATCACACATAACAGAAGAAAACATAATTTATGCTTACCTGATAAATTCCTTTCTTCTGTTGTGTGATCAGTCCACGGCCCGCCCTGTTTTAAGGCAGGTAAATATCTTTTAAATTATACTCCAGTCACCACTTCACCCTTGGTTTCTCCTTTCTCGTTGATTCTTGGTCGAATGACTGGGGGTGACGTAGAGGGGAGGGGCTATGTGCGGCTCTGCTGGGTGAATCCTCTTGCATTTCCTGTTGGGGAGGAGTTATATCCCAGAAGTAATGATGACCCGTGGACTGATCACACAACAGAAGAAAGGAATTTATCAGGTAAGCATAAATTATGTTTTTTGTCCCTTTCGCAGAAACGGACCAGCCTCTAATTCTACATCCTCTAAGCAAGAGGGTAATACTTCACAACCCAAACCAGCCTGGAGACCAATGCAAGGCTGGAACAAGGGTAAGCAGGCCAAGAAGCCTACCACTGCTACCAAAACAGCATGAAGGGTTGGCCCCCGATCCGGGACCGGATCTGGTGGGGGGCAGACTTTCTCTCTTTGCTCAGGCTTGGGCAAGAGATGTTCAGGATCCTTGGGCGCTAGAAATAGTTTCTCAAGGTTATCTCCTGGAATTCAAGGAACTACCCCCAAGGGGAAGGTTCCACAGGTCTCAATTATCTTCAAACCAAATAAAAAGACAGGCATTCTTACATTGTGTAGAAGACCTGTTAAATATGGGAGTGATTCTTCCTGTTCCAATAAGAGAACAAGGGATGGGTTTTTATTCCAACCTGTTCATAGTTCCCAAAAAAGAGGGAACATTCAGACCAATTTTGGATCTCAAGATCCTAAACAAATTTCTCAGGGTTCCATCGTTCAAAATGGAGACTATTCGAACAATTCTACCTACTATCCAGGAAAATCAATTTATGACTACCGTGGATTTAAAGGATGCGTACCTACATATTCCTATCCACAAGGAACATCATCAGTTCCTAAGGTTCGCTTTTCTGGACAAGCATTACCAGTTTGTGGCACTTCCATTCGGATTAGCCACTGCTCCAAGGATTTTCACAAAGGTACTAGGGTCCCTTCTAGCGGTGCAAAGACCAAGGGGCATTGCAGTAGTACCTTACTTGGACGACATCCTGATTCAAGCGTCGTCTCTGTCAAAAGCAAAGGCTCATACGGACATCGTCCTAGCCTTTCTCAGATCTCACGGATGGAAGATGAACAAAGAAAAAAGTTCTCTGTCCCCGTCAACAAGAGTTACCTTCTTGGGAACAATAATAGATTCCTTAGAAATGAGGATTTTTCTGACAGAGGTCAGAAAATCAAAACTTCTAAGCTCTTGTCAAGTACTTCATTCTGTTCCTCGTCCTTCCATAGCGCAGTGCATGGAAGTAATAGGATTGATGGTTGCAACAATGGACATAGTTCCTTTTGCACGAATTCATCTAAGACCATTACAACTGTGCATGCTCAGACAGTGGAATGGGGATTATACAGACTTGTCTCCGACGATTCAAGTAGATCAAAAGACCAGAGATTCACTCCGTTGGTGGCTGACCCTGGACAATCTGTCACAGGGAATGAGCTTCCGCAGACCAGAGTGGGTCATTGTCACGACCGACGCCAGCCTAGTGGGCTGGGGCGCGGTCTGGGAATCCCTGAAAGCTCAGGGTCTATGGTCTCGGGAAGAGTCTCTTCTCCCGATAAACATTCTGGAACTGAGAGCGATATTCAATGCTCTCAGAGCTTGGCCTCAACTAGCAAAGGCCAAATTCATAAGGTTTCAGTCAGACAACATGACGACCGTTGCATATATCAATCATCAGGGGGGAACAAGGAGTTCCCTGGCGATGAAAGAAGTGACCAAGATAATTCAATGGGCGGAGGATCACTCCTGCCACTTGTCTGCGATCCACATCCCAGGAGTGGAAAATTGGGAAGCGGATTTTCTGAGTCGTCAGACATTCCATCCGGGGGTGTGGGAACTCCATCCGGAAATCTTTGCCCAAATAACTCAATTATGGGGCATTCCAGACATGGATCTGATGGCGTCTCGTCAGAACTTCAAGGTTCCTTGCTACGGGTCCAGATCCAGGGATCCCAAGGCGACTCTAGTAGATGCACTTGTAGCACCTTGGACCTTCAACCTAGCTTATGTATTCCCACCGTTTCCTCTCATTCCCAGGCTGGTAGCCAGGATCAATCAGGAGAGGGCTTCGGTGATCTTGATAGCTCCTGCGTGGCCACGCAGGACTTGGTATGCAGACCTGGTGAATATGTCATCGGCTCCACCATGGAAGCTACCTTTGAGACAGGACCTTCTTGTTCAAGGTCCATTCGAACATCCGAATCTGGTTTCTCTCCAACTGACGGCTTGGAGATTGAACGCTTGATTTTATCAAAGCGTGGGTTTTCAGATTCTGTAATAGATACTCTGATTCAGGCTAGAAAGCCTGTAACTAGAAAAATTTACCATAAAATATGGAAAAAATATATCTGTTGGTGTGAATCTAAAGGATTCCCATGGAACAAGATAAAAATTCCTAAGATTCTATCCTTTCTACAAGAAGGTTTGGAGAAAGGATTATCTGCAAGTTCTCTGAAGGGACAGATCTCTGCTTTATCTGTTTTACTTCACAAAAGGCTGGCAGCTGTGCCAGATGTTCAAGCATTTGTTCAGGCTTTAGTTAGAATCAAGCCTGTTTACAGACCTTTGACTCCTCCCTGGAGTCTAAATCTAGTTCTTTCAGTTCTTCAAGGGGTTCCGTTTGAACCCTTACATTCCGTAGATATTAAGTTATTATCTTGGAAAGTTTTGTTTTTGGTTGCAATTTCTTCTGCTAGAAGAGTTTCAGAATTATCTGCTCTGCAGTGTTCTCCGCCCTATCTGGTGTTCCATGCAGATAAGGTGGTTTTGCGTACTAAGCCTGGTTTTCTTCCGAAAGTTGTTTCCAATAAAAATATTAACCAGGAGATAGTTGTACCTTCTTTGTGTCCGAATCCAGTTTCAAAGAAGGAACGTTTGTTACACAATTTGGACGTAGTCCGTGCTCTAAAGTTCTATTTAGAGGCTACTAAAGACTTCAGACAAACATCTTCCTTGTTTGTTGTTTATTCTGGTAAGAGGAGAGGTCAAAAAGCGACTTCTACCTCTCTTTCCTTTTGGCTTAAAAGCATTATCCGATTGGCTTATGAGACTGCCGGACGGCAGCCTCCTAAAAAAATCACAGCTCACTCCACTAGGGCTGTGGCTTCCACATGGGCCTTCAAGAACGAGGCTTCTGTTGACCAGATATGTAAGGCAGCGACTTGGTCTTCACTGCACACTTTTGCCAAATTTTACAAATTTGATACTTTTGCTTCTTCGGAGGCTATTTTTGGGAGAAAGGTTTTGCAAACTGTGGTGCCTTCCGTTTAGGTGACCTGATTTGCGCCCTCCCTTCATCCGTGTCCTAAAGCTTTGGTATTGGTTCCCAGAAGTAAGGATGACGCCGTGGACCGGACACACCTATGTTGGAGAAAACAGAATTTATGTTTACCTGATAAATTACTTTCTCCAACGGTGTGTCCGGTCCACGGCCCGCCCTGGTTTTTTTAATCAGGTCTGATGAATTATTTTCTCTAACTACAGTCACCACGGTATCATATGATTTCTCCTATATATATTTCCTCCTGTCCGTCGGTCGAATGACTGGGGTGGGCGGAGCCTAGGAGGGATCATGTGACCAGCTTTGCTGGGACTCTTTGCCATTTCCTGTTGGGGAAGAGAATATCCCACAAGTAAGGATGACGCCGTGGACCGGACACACCGTTGGAGAAAGTAATTTATCAGGTAAACATAAATTCTGTTTTTTCGAAGTTGGATGTGATGTCCTGTTTGAATACCAAGGTTTGAAGATCCACCCTGGTCACAGGGGTCATTTCTTCAGGACCTGCTTCATTTTCAGATTCCATATCCTCCTCTGCTTCATTAGAAAGAAGATCCCGAGATTTATTCACTCTGGATGTTTTGAAAAATGTATCCATAGACATGGGTTTCATCCCCTTGTCAGTTTTGACTCCTTGCCTAGTAGACATAGTGAGTGCCCAAGATAGAGGTATTTCCCTGTGGATCAATTAGGTTAGCTGGTATCTTGTGCAGAAATACAGATTCAGCCCCTTCCCCTCCTCAATCTCGATAAAAAGATAACAGAGACCAGAATCTCCTGTGCCCTTTCCTGGTTAATTATATATGTGCATCTATATCTCTTCTGCGTAACTCTCCTCCATTACTCAGCTGAGGTCTTTACTCATTTTGTCTATCTTACTTCTCTCTGTTCCTAAAACATATATCCGTAGCATATGCAAATAGCATCTTGAGAAAGATAGAAAGCAAAGATAAAGAGGCTTTGTGCTTTAGAAATTTGTATTTAAGTAACTAGGTCTTTGTAGTTCTGTCAAACTGCTCAAACATACATCTTTACATATTCAATCCATTTTTCACCTCAGTGATTCTCTTCTATTTGAGTATACAGACACATGTGCTGCCGGCATATAGTTTGGATAATGAGTTGCTTGGCCTGTCTCTTTTCCCCAGGGCAATTGTCCTCACTGGACGAAGACGGTAAGGGATAGTGGGCTATGACCTGCTGACACACCGTTCAGCAGGAAATGGAGGGGAAAGAGATCAGTTTAGCAGTGTGTGCCTGTCACAGTTAATGAGTGCACCTTTTGAGTTGTCCCAACTACAGTTTTGTCTAGTCTAGTATCACTTGTATTCACTAGCATTGTCCAGAATAAGGGGGTGACCTGCAGCTGGCTGCAATGACTGTAAGTACTCTATGAGAAACTACAAGGCCCTCCTCACTTGCTTTGTCTATGAGATAACAATGCAGGTGCTTTATAACTGTGGGATTGAAAACTCTCTATTAAAAGGACCTGTAGCTGTTTATTGAGATTTGCAGAGGGGTACCAAGCTAGTGCACAGACTCTGGCCTAGGGTTAATATCTGGTATGGCAAGTTTTACTGACTCCAGCCCTGTCTCAGTGTCTTAAATAAGTAACGTTCTTAAATAAGGCCTGTAATTATTGGAGCCCAAAAAGGATCTTGCTTGTGTATGCAGTGTGAGACCTTGGTTTGATTATGTGATGTGTCTCCCTGAAGTGCTGCACATTTACCTGGATCAGATATCTTGCATATGACCTGTCCGGAGCCACACAATGCTAACCTCCACCCCTCCTGATCTTCTCTCCTGCTAGGAGTTTTTGCTGTAGGTGGGTCAGCCCTCGTGGATGGATCCGTTGTTTGTTTAGATGCTGCAGGGCCGCAACCAAAATGGCGGCTGTTCGCGCCACTAACCCCTTCTCCATGAGTCTCAGAGTGGAAGGCAGCTCTCTGACCCGGGTGGCTCCAATGTTGCGTGTAAGGAATTTTAAGGCAAGGGATCATTCTCAGGGCCTCCTCCGTTATCCGCCCACCCTGCCGAGGTGCCGCAATCAGGAGTCTTTGTCGTGGCAGACGTGCCCTATATTGCTTTTATCTCCAGTTGAACCCGGGACTGCAGGAACGGCTCCGGAGCGGAGCCCCGACCCTCCGGAGTCGTATGCAGCCTGTCAGCAATCGATTGGCGGTCTGGTAGGTGTCTTACAGTCCGGGATCAAACATAGGACAGGCAGGCTAGATGGATCAGGGTTAGCAATACCCAGCCTAAAGTTACGCCTCTCCTTGCTTCCCCAAATTGGTTCAGGGGTGTTAAACCAGGGTGATAGGTTAACCAACGTTAATAAGCTCCAAGATTTGTTAAAAAAAACTATTTTATATGGCCAAACTTCACACATGTCTCAGGAGCCTCTGCAAAATGCTTCTGATCAGCTCCCCAAATATTATTTTAAAGGGACATAATACTCATATGCTAAATCACTTGAAACTGATGCAATATAACTGTAAAAAGCTGACAGGAAAATATCACCTGAGCATCTCTATAAGATATTTTACCTCACAATTTCCTCAGCTCAGCAGAGTAAGTTCTGTGAAAAAAGTTATACTTAGCTGTAGCCCAGCTGCAGGTAAAAGAAAATGGGTGAGGTCATGAACTCTTTTACTATAATCTCATGAGATTTCACGTAACTCATGAGATTTCATTGTAAACTTCCTTACACTGAATAGGGAAATAAGATGAGTGTGTACGAAAGCTCGCTCCTTCCACTGTCCCGCGACAGACATACTGATTTGTTGCTTAGAAGTCCATTACAATGGGATGTGGCTACTGAGAAACTTTTGAGGTAAAATATATTTCTTTTTTTCATAGAGATGTTCAGGTGATATTTTCTAGTCAGCTTTTTACAGCTATACTGCATTACTTTCAGGTGTTTAAACATTTGGGTATTATGGCCCTTTAATACATTTAAGGCCTGGTACAATCAATCAGAGTTTTTGCAACTTCTTTGGCATGCAGTTATTAAAGTGATGATAAATCATGTAGTTTATAAATGTATCTCACATACCCATGTAAACCGCTATATTAAATTTTAGTTTGCTGGCTTTTTATTAAAAAAAAAAAAAAAAAAAAAAGATTTTTTTCCCTATGAGCTTCCCTTCAACCTCTTCCATTTACTTTTCTGTAGTATAGTGACGTAGAGAGCGGGTGGGGCTCACACTCACAGAGATGCTTATAGCTTGCAGTTATCCTTGTAAACAGTGAATTGGAACATAAATTCGGAGAAGAAAGAAAGGGGCGCCTCATAGTGTATTTCAGACAGCTGGTGTGTAAAGGTGAAGGTAAAAAAAAAGGCTCATCAGAGGAAGTTGCACCGTACTGTGACCAATGCATGAAAGCAGGCTAGCACTTTACAGCAACTAGTACACTGACGGATGGTTTCAAACTGCAGGCCGGGAAAGACTTCAACGGTTTCCTGTTGATCCACCAGCGGGCAGGAAAAAGTTATCGGCACAATTTTAAAACCAATATTGAACCATGTCAGTATATAAAACAACTTCCCAAAGGAAAGATAAAAGCAATTCTTTATTTCTTTCTAATGACACGGTGAGTCCATGGATCATCATCAATTTCAGTTGGGAATATCACTCCTGGCCAGCAGGAGGAGGCAAAGAGCACCACAGCAAAGCTGTTAAATATCACTCCCCTACCCACAATCCCCCAGTCATTCTCTTTGCCTGTAGTGCAAGGAGGAGGTGAAGTTTAGGTATCTGATGAGAAGTTTTCTTCAATCAAGATTTTATTTTTTAGCAGAGTAAGCTTACTCTGTTCTTTTCTGGGGTCTAGCCTAGTCCACATCAGTCTCTTCAGTAGGGAAGTGGTGGCTTTTGAGCACTTGAGAACTTGTGAGGTACAATCCTCACTGCGTTTTCTCAAGAATCTGCTGCCCTAACTAGAAAACCTGAGTAGGTTTACTCAGTTTTTCTCTCTTTACAGGTCCATGTGAGGTGCTGCACCCTCTCAAACCAGGTGAGCTGTCCTGCTGCCGGACAGCACTTTCAGGTAAGTGCCATTTTAATTTTCTTTTGCAAGGAGATTGCTGGCACTTTTTACAGCTAAACACTGTCTTATTTAATATGGGACTTTATTAAATCTTCATGTTTGGTTTTCTTTTAGGTAGTTTGGGCATTGAGACTGTGAGGTGATTTATGGTGGCTCAGTGTGTTATAGTAGTTTTTATACTTTAACTTTTGGTCATGGAGATTACAGTTGTAAGCCGTTTTTATTCGGCTGTTAGGGCTCTGTAACTGATCTGTATTTGAAAATGAGCTGCAGGACAGGTAGGCACCTCAGTAAAGATACTGAGGTGTATAGGTAGCCTGAGGTCTATTTGTTTTTTTTGCGCTAACACACATTTCTATTTAAAGACACAGTACACATTTATTTTTTATTTTCAAATAAATTATTTTTACACTTTATCCTTATTTATTACATAAGATGGATCAAGAGGCTTTTCAAACCATTATTCCAGGCGAAGTTGCTGCTTGTCAGTTATGTTTTGATACTCAGGTGGAACCCCCAGTTCCTTTTTGTTCCTCATGCATTGAGAGAACTTTAAGTTATAGAGAGAAAATATTTGACCATGAGCCACCATTATCCCAGGCAAATGCTGTTCAGGTGTCTCCTGTTGCAGATATGCCGCAGCTTTCTCCTCAAGCGTCCCAACTTTTTCAGTCTCCGCATACAGTGCCCTGTGTTTCCTCTTGCAATCCTGTAGGGTTTTCTCTACAAGACATTGCTTCCCATGTATCCCTTGCGGTATCTGAGGCCTTGTCAGCTTTCCCCATGTTGCAGGGAAGGCTTAAAAGGAAATGTAAGGAAACAGTATGGTTTCTGATCAAGTTCTGGCTATCCAGAGTGTCCCTTCCCATATGCCTGAGGAAGAAGACATGTCGATAGCATCTGAGGGGGAAATCTCAGACTCAGACAGTGTAATTCCTTCTTCTGATGCTGAAGTGGTATCCTTCAGATTTAAGCTAAAACACCTTCGCTTATTACTTAAGGAGGTTTTGGCTACTTTGGATGACTCCGACACAACTATTGTAGTCAATCCTAAAAAGTCTAGTTACTTGAACAAATACTTTGATGTTCCCTCTGTGGTGGAGGTTTTTCCGGTTCCTGACCGTGCTGTGGAGATTATTGCTTGAGATCCAGGACAGGATTAAGGCTCTCAAGTTAGCCAATTCCTTAATTACAGATGCTTCCTTACAGGTTATTGAACCGGGAGCCAAAATTTCTGTTTTTTTCTGGGCTTTGTGGTTGAAGTACTGGTCTGCGGATGTTTCATCTGAATCTAAGCTCATGGCTATTCCTTACAAGGGTAAGGCCTTGTTTGGACCTGTTTTGGTGGAAATTATCTCAGATATTACTGGAGAGAAGGGTTCTTTTTTTCCTCAAGATAAAAAAAAAAGCCGAAGGGATGTCAGAGTAATTTTCGTTCCTTTCGTAACTTTAAAAGCAAGTCTTCCTCCAAGCAAGATCAAGCCGAGCCTTCCTGGAAGCCCAACCAGTCCTGGAATAAGGGAAAGCAATCTAAAAAGCCTTCAGCTGATTCCAAGTCAACATGAAGGGTTGGCCCCCGATCCGGGAGCGGATCTTGTAGGGGGCAGACTCTCTTTTTTTCCCTGGCTTGGATAAGAGATGTACCGGATCCCTGGGCGGTGGACATTGTCTCCCAGGGATACAAAACAGACTTCAAATCTTTTCCTCTTAGAGGCAGGTTTCTCCTCTCCAGATTATCTGTAGTCCAGAAAAAAAAAGAGGTGTTCTTACATTGTGTCAAGGACCTTGCCGCCCTGGGGGTAATAGTTCCAGTTCCCTTTCAGGAAAGGGGTCTGAGATTTTACTCTAATTTGTTCGTAGTTCCCAAAAAGGAGGGACCTTTTCGACTAATCCTAGATCTAAAATGTTTAAACAATTTTCTCAGAGTGCCATTCTTCAAGATGGAGACTTGAAAATTAATCGTATGGTGTTCATTTAAAATTGCAATTAATTGTTCTCTGACACGCAACATAAAGCAAGCACAATAGATTTTATTTTATTTATTAGAACAGACTAATACTTTTATTATGCTCTTATTATGCTTTTGGTCACTTTATTAGTCAAACAAAGCAATGTAGTTTGAAAATGAATCACAATTGAAACGACCTGTTAACTGGTCGAGAAACGCGTTGCAAAGAAAATAAAGAATTGCTTTTATCGTTCCTTTGGGAAGTTGTTTTATATACTGACCTGGTTCAGTATTGATTTTAAAGTGCTGGCCTGCTTTCGAGCACCGGTGCAACTTTGTCTGGTGAGCCTTTTTTTACCTTCACCTTTACACATCAGCTGTCTGAAATACACTATGAGGCGCCCCTTTCTTTCTACTCCATTTCTACAGATTTCCCAACACACCGGGTTTTAAAGTGGAGCAGCCTTTTTTTTCTCCTTTACATTTAGAGGATCACGGATCACCTTTTCTTTCATGTAATTGGCAAGAGTCCATGAGCTAGTGACGTATGGGATATACATTCCTACCAGGAGGGGCAAAGTTTCCCAAACCTCAAAATGCCTACAAATACACCCCTCACCACACCCACAATTCAGTTTTTACAAACTTTGCCTCCCATGGAGGTGGTGAAGTAAGTTTGTGCTAGATTTCTACGTTGATATGCGCTTCGCAGCAGGCTGAAGCCCGGTTTTCCTCTGAGTGCAGTGAATGTCAGAGGGATGTGAAGAGAGTATTGCCTATTTGAATACCATGGTCTTCCTCTAGGGGATCTATTTCATAGGTTCTCTGTTATCGGTCGTAAAGTTTTTTTCTCCTACCTCCCTTTTCAGATCGACGATATACTCTTATATACCATTACCTCTACTGATTCTCGTTTCAGTACTGGTTTGGCTATCTACTATATGTAGATGAGTGTCTTAGGGTAAGTAAGTCTTATTTTATTCATGACACTCTAAGCTATGGTTGGGCACTTTATATGTAAAGTTCTAAATATATGTGTTTAAACTTATATTTGCCATGATTCAGGATAATCAGTGTTCCTTCTTTCAGACTGTCAGTTTCATTTTTTGGGAAAATGCATATGAATGCAAAAATTTTTCTTACCTTAAAATTTTCAATTGACTTTTTCCTTCTAAATTGCAGGCTGTTAGGCTCGCGGGTGCAGAAAATGCTAGAATTTATTGCGTCATTTTTGGCGCGAGACTTTTTTGGCGTTTTGTTTGGTGGGTTTTCACGTGGTTTGGTAATTTTTGACGCATGTTTATTGCAGACTTTTTTGGCGCCAAAAAATGTGGGCGTCATACTTGGCGCAAGTTTTTTTCACATTATTTCAGTCTCACTTTTTAGTTGCTTCTGGTTGCTAGAGGCTTGTTTTGTTTTGCATTTTTTCCCATTCCTTATACTGTCATTTAAGGAATTTGATAATTTTGCTTTATATGTTGTTTTTTTCTATTACATATTGCAAGATGTCACTACCTGACCCTGGATCAGAATCTACTTCTGGAAAGACGCTGCCTGATGTTGGTTCTACCAAAGCTAAGTGCATTTGTTGTAAACTTTTGGTAACTTTTCCTCCGGCTGTAGTTTGTGTTAGTTGTCATGATAAACTATCTAACGCGGATAATATTTCCATTAGTAATTATCCATTACCTGTTGTTGTTCCTTCAACATCTAATGTTCAGGATGTTCCTGTTAATGTAAGAGAATTTGTTTCTAATTATGTTCAGAAGGCTCTGTCTGTTATTCCTCCTTCTAGTAAACGTAAAAGGTCTTTCAAAACTTCTCATATTTCAGATGAATTTTTAAATGACCGCCATCATTCTGACTTATCTATCTCTGATGAGGATCTATCTGGTTCAGAAGATTCTGCCTCAGATATTGACACTGATAAATCTTCATATTTGTTTAAGATGGAGTTTATTCGTTCTTTACTTAAAGAAGTGTTGATTGCATTAGATATGGAGGAGTCTAGTCCTCTTGATATTAAAACATGTAGTTATTCCTGAAGTTTTTCCAGTTCCTGATGCTATTTCAGAAGTAATTTCTAGGGAATGGAATAGTCTGGGTACTTCATTCACTCCTTCTCCAAGGTTTAAGAAATTGTACCCTTTGCCATCTGATAGATTAGAGTTTTGGGAAAAAATCCCCAAACTTGATGGGGCTATCTCTACTCTTGCTAAACGTACTACTATTCCTACGGCAGATAGTACTTCTTTTAAGGATCCTTTAGATAGGAAGCTTGAATCCTTTCTAAGGAAGGCTTATTTATGTTCAGGTAATCTTCTTAGACCTGCTATTTCTTTGGCTGATGTTGCTGCAGCTTCCACCTTCTGATGTCAGACCATAATGCTTATAGCATTGTTAAACTTCTTCAACATGCTAATAACTTTGTTTGTGATGCCATTTTTGATATCATTAGGATTGATGTCAGGTATATGTCTTTAGCTATTTTAGCTAGAAGAGCTTTATGGCTTAAGTCTTTGAATGCAGATATGACTTCTAAGTCAACGTTGCTTTCTCTTTCTTTCCAAGGTAATAAATTATTTGGTTCTCAGTTGGATTCAATAATTTCAACTGATACTGGGGGGAAGGGAGCCTTTTTGCCTCAGGACAAAAAAATCTAAAGGTAAATATAGGGCTGCTAATCGTTTTCGTTCCTTTCGTCAGAATAAGGAACAGAAGCCTGACCCTTCCCCTAAAGGAACAGTTTCCGTTTGGAAACCTTCTCCAGTCTGGAGTAAATACAAGCCTTTTAGAAAGTCAAAACCAGCTCCCAAATCCGCATGAAGGTGCGGCCCTCATTCCAGCACAGCTGGTAGGGGGCAGGTTATGATTTTTCAAAGATGTTTGGACCAATTCGATTCAAGGTCTTTTGATTCAGAACATTGTTTCTCACGGGTACAGAATAGGTTTCAAGGTAAGACCGCCTGTGAGAAGATTTTTCCTCTCACGCATTCCAGTAAACCCAGTAAAGGCTCAGGCGTTTCTGAAATGTGTTTCAGACCTGGAGTCGGCTGGGGTAATTGTGCCAGTTCCAGATCTGGAACGGGGTCTGGGGTTTTACTCAAATCTATTCATTGTACCAAAGAAGGAGAATTCTTTCAGACCTGTTCTGGATCTAAAAATATTGAATCGTTATGTAAGGATACCAACATTCAAAATGGTGACTATAAGGACTATTCTGCCTTTTGTTCAGCAAGGGCATTATATGTCTACAATAGACTTACAGGATGCATATCTTCATATTCCAATTCATCCAGACCACTATCAGTTCCTGAGATTCTCTTTTCTAGACAAACATTACCAGTTTGTTGCTCTTCCTTTTGGCCTAGCAACAGCTCCAAGGATCTTTTCAAAGGTTCTCGGTGCCCTTCTCTCTGTAATCAGAGAACAGGGTATTGCGGTATTTCCTTATTTGGACGATATCTTGGTACTTGCTCAGTCTTTACATTCTGCAGAATCTCATACGAATCAACTTGTGTTGTTTCTTCAAAGACATGGTTGGAGGATCAATTTACCAAAGAGTTCCTTGATTCCTCAGACAAGGGTAACCTTTTTGGGTTTCCAAATAGATTCAGTGTCCATGACGTTGTCTCTAACAGAAAAGAGACGTCTGAAATTGGTTTCAGCTTGTCGAAACCTTCAGTCTCAATCATTCACTTCGGTATCTTTGTGCATGGAAATTCTAGGTCTCATGACTGCTGCATCGGACGCGATCCCTTTTGCTCGTTTTCACATGAGACCTATCCAGCTTTGTATGCTGAACCAATGGTGCAGGGATTATGCAAAGATATCACAATTAATATCCTTAAATTCCAATGTTCTCTGACTTGGTGGTTGGATCACCATCGTTTAATTCAAGGGGCCTCTTTTGTTCGTCCAACCTGGACTGTGATCTCAACAGATGCAAATCTTTCAGGTTGGGGAGCTGTATGGGGATCTCTGACAGCGCAGGGGGTTTGGGAATCTCAGGAGGCGAGATTACCAATCAACATTTTGGAACTCCGTGCGATTTTCAGAGCTCTTCAGTTCTGGCCTCTTCTGAAGAGAGAATCGTTTATTTGTTTTCAGACAGACAATGTCACAACCGTGGCATATGCCAATCATCAAGGTGGGACTCACAGTCCTCAGGCTATGAAATAAGTATCTCGGATACTTGTATGGGCGGAATCCAGCTCCTGTCTAATCTCTGCGGTTCACATCCCAGGTATAGACAATTGCGAAGCGGATTATCTCTTCACCCAGAGGTATTTCTTCAGATTGTTCAAATCTGGGGACTTCCAGAAATAGATCTGATGGCTTCTCATCTAAACAAGAAACTTCCCAGGTATCTGTCCAGATCTAGGGATCCTCAGGCGGAAGCGGTGGACGCGTTTTCACTTCCTTGGAATTATCAACCTGCTTATATCTTTCCGCCTCTAGTTCTTCTTCCAAAAGTGATTTCCAAAATCCTCATGGAGCGTTCGTTTGTACTGCTGGTGGCTCCAGCATGGCCACACAGGTTTTGGTATGCAGATCTCGTTCGGATGGCCAGTTGCCAACCTTGGACACTTCCGTTAAGGCCAGACCTTCTATCTCAAGGCCTATTTTTCCATCAGGATCTCAAATCATTAAATTTGAAGGTATGGAGATTGAACGCTTAATACTTAGTCATAGAGGTTTCTCTGATTCAGTGATTAACACTATTTTACAGGCTCGTAAATCTGTGTCTAGAATCTATTACAGAGTTTGGAAGTCTTACATTTCTTGGTGTTCTTCTCATAAATTCTCTTGGCATTCTTTTAGAATTCCTAGAATTTTACAGTTTCTTCAGGATGGTTTGGGAAAAGGTTTGTCTGCAAGTTCCTTGAAAGGACAAATCTCTGCTCTTTCTGTTCTCTTTCACAGAAAGATTGCTAATCATCCTGATATTCATTGTTTTGTACAGGCTTTGGTTCGTATTAAGCCTGTCATTAAGTCAATCTCTCCTCCTTGGAGTCTTAATTTGGATCTGAGGGCTTTACAGGCTCCTCTGTTTGAACCTATGCATTCTCTGGATATTAAATTACTTTCTTGGAAAGTTTTGTTCCTTTTGGCCATCTCTTATGCTAGAAGAGTTTCTGAGTTATCTGCTCTTTCTTGTGAATCTCCTTTTCTGATTTTTCATCAGTATAAGGCGGTGTTGCGGACTTCATTTAATTTTTTACCTAAAGTTGTGAATTCTAACAACATTAGTAGAGAAATTGTTGTCCCTTCATTGTGTCCTAATCCTAAGAATTCTCTGGAGAGATCTTTACATTCTTTGGATGTAGTAAGAGCTTTGAAATATTATGTTGAAGCTACTAAAGATTTCAGAAAGACTTCTAGTCTATTTGTTATCTTTTCTGGTTCTAGGAAAGGTCAAAAGGCTTCTGCCATTTCTTTGGCGTCTTGGTTAAAGTCTTTGATTCATCATGCTTATGTGGAATCGGGTAAATCCCCGCCTCAAAGGATTACGGCTCATTCTACTAGGTCAGTTTCTACTTCCTGGGCTTTTAGGAATGAAGCTTCTGTTGACCAGATTTGCAAAGCAGCAACTTGGTCTTCTTTGCATACTTTTACTAAATTCTACCATTTTGATGTTTTTTCTTCTTCGGAAGCAGTTTTTGGTAGAAAAGTACTTCAGGCAGCTGTTTCAGTTTGATTCTTCTGCTTATAATTTCAGTTTTTTTCATTATAAGATTAAAACTTTTTGATTTGGGTTGTGGATTATTTTTTTCAGCGGAATTGGCTGTCTTTATTTTATCCCTCCCTCTCTAGTGACTCTTGCGTGGAAGTTCCACATCTTGGGTATCTGCTATCCCATACGTCACTAGCTCATGGGCTCTTGCCAATTACATGAAAGAAAACTTAATTTATGTAAGAACTTGCCTGATAAATTCATTTCTTTCATATTGGCAAGAGTCCATGAGGCCCACCCTTTTTGTGGTGGTTATGATTTTTTTGTATAAAGCACAATTATTCCAATTCCTTGTTTGATGCTTTCGCTCCTTTCTTATCACCCCACTTCTTGGCTATTCGTTAAACTGAATTGTGGGTGTGGTGAGGGGTGTATTTGTAGGCATTTTGAGGTTTGGGAAAATTTGCTCCTCCTGGTAGGATTGTATATCCCATACGTCACTAGCTCATGGACTCATGCCAATATGAAAGAAATGAATTTATCAGGCAAGTTCTTACATAAATTATGTTTTTCCTGCTGGTGTCCATGGACTATACAACATACTATGAACTGGTATACAAGATTCCAGATTTCAACTAACTGCACTTTTTTTTTTATTACTATCACTTTATATTATTTCATACACATTTCTTTGATTGATTTTATATAAATAATAGGATACCCCCATGGGTATCTGTACACATTTTTCTTGGAACATCATTTCAGATCAACTGATTACAAGTACATAATTGGGAATCTGCTTGTGTGTGATTACATATAAATATATAGAAAAGCATGAGGAGCACCGGTTACATATAAAACTTAACTTTTATTTAGTGCACATCTTTAAAAAGCCATACAACAAATTAACACTTCCATTAAATATTTGTGTAATGCAAAGATACAGCTAGCGCGTTTTCGGCTTTAGCCATAATCATAGCTAGTGCTTTTAGTGTTTTAGCCGTAACCCGGCAGTGCA
Source organism: Bombina bombina (assembly GCF_027579735.1). NCBI lineage: Eukaryota > Metazoa > Chordata > Amphibia > Anura > Bombinatoridae > Bombina > Bombina bombina. The sequence goes on along the minus strand of NC_069499.1, from coordinate 1,211,889,363 downwards.
CTGCATTAGATTGACTAAGTCATAACTGCACATTGAAATAAGCAAGAGCATTAAGGTGACTAAGGGCTCGATGATCTAAAGGAATCTGAGCTGGCGAGATTATGAAAGAATGCTCGCCAGTCCTCCTATTTTCCTGGTGGAATTATCTAAAGACACTTTTTACCCTGAAAGCAGGATGTCTCGCTAAGTGACGTATACTGCATTTTCAGTATTGTATTTTAAACATCATACAAAACAAATAATTAAACCATTCACAAAAACTTAGCAGGGTAAAATTGTATTGTTAAGGTGCAATTGTTAAATGTCAAAAAGTGGTGGAGGGCCTCCAATACTGCAAAAAAATCTTTATTATAAATTTATGTCCAAAACAGGATCAGCAAGAGACACAACGTTTCGGGGGACATGCCCCTTAATCATGTGATAAATATGCAGACAGATACACCTGTTTAAATAGGCAATTAGCTGGGATTAACCCTTACATTCTTCACATATAACTTATTGAATGCTAACAATGCCATCTAGTGAAACAATAGGGGAATCTATAAAAAAACAGCTATGAAGCCTCCTAGAGGAAACATTTTTTTCTTTCAAGATGCATATACATTACCTTAAAAGAAGATAGATATTTTTTTGCAGTATTGGAGACCCTCCGCCACTTTTTGACATTTATACGTTTTGGGAGCCAGGTAGTAGCTCTTGGCGGGTTTTCCTGATTTGGACTGTGTGCTGGATTCGACTTTCCTTTTACTAAGGTGCAATTGTTAACCAGAAGTAACACAGGAAAAAAATCATATTAACTATCACAGCGTAAATTGTAATTTGAGTACACTGGATGCGCAAAAAACAAAACAAGAAATTCCTTCTTAAACATACAAAATACAAAGCACATAATTGTTGTTTTTTTGTGGGCTGAACTTGGGCGTTCCATGGGCGTTTTATAAAAATTGTCTCTCTAATCCCAGCGTAATTTTGTAAAGAGTTTTTTGCAGAAAACAGCGTAATGTGATTTGTATTGCCTGCAGGATTTAATGTTTAAAATGCTTCCCCTGCTCACTGCTAACTTCGCTCTATGGAGCAAAGTTTCCCTTTCCAGCAAGCTCCATTACTTTCAATAGGAGGCATCTTAACACTTGCAGGGACTGCCCCTTTTTTACAGTAATTCCACCAGGGCAGCCCCTGCGGGGGACGGCAAAAAATACCAAGTCTAAAATTGTGAGGTTTAGATCATCAAGCCCTAAGTCTTGGACCGCACATTGAAATAAGCGAGCCGCACACTAACACCAGTGATTGGGTGAATGCAAACAACAGCACCCCCAAAAAAATACTACATAGAGGATTTCAGACGGGATAAAAGTAAGTATAATTAAAAAAAATAAAATCAGTTTCTTCACACTCTAAAGCAGTCGGATCACCCACTTTCTGGGACACTTTTTTTTTTTTAAAGCGTTGACTTGGCTAAGTATGGACTAACTCGGTTAACTCACACAGGAAGAGGAAGGAAATATAATTTGGAGGCCATTTAGTGAATTTTGACTTTAAAGACTATATTTCCACCATGGCTGAATATGATTCTACTAGGAGTGTAAATAAATTAATAAATTAATTAGTAATCATATTTTTTTCATAGAGTATAGTGTGTGTGCTTCATTTTCTTTTGCTTCGTAGATAACTATTAAATGTTTCCTTTCTTGCCCAAAACTAACAATTCTTGCACTTTCCATCCTGTCTTTTACTACTTTGCTTTCATCTTTGGGTTTGGTTGGCCTTCTTCAAATGTGCATACAGACGGAGGCCATTAAGTTATAGGACTTCATTCAGTGAAAAGCTCTTCCAGAGGACAAGAGCAGCAGGACGTGCATCAAGGTATCTTGTTTGAAGTGTTGAACCTGTTACAGAAGGGTATCTGTGTGAAGCAACTGTCCTTACTTTGTATAGTACTACTGACTTAAAAGTCCAAAGAATTAAATATTTAAGTTTCTGATTTTTGTTTACTGCTAATGAACAATATCCTGTTCCAGTAATTTATAAATTCTACATTCCAATTTAAAACTGCTAAAATGTTCTCCAGCAGTGTTATATATTTTAGTGCAAATGTTTTTTTTTTAACTAATTTAAATATTTTCATATTATATTTAGCCAATAGCGTTCTTTTTTTTCTTTCACACTCTTGTTATAAAATCATATTCTAGTAGAATATATGGAAGTATTCCCAGTTGTCTTCAGAGTGTGTCTTCTCCTGTGATTGTGGTTCTGTCTATACCTAATAGGGAGTTGCAGCCTGCTGATTTCCTGCAGCTGAATAGATTATTAGTTTGCACTGAGGGAAAAACAAGAATTTTGATTCTTCTCAGTACTCACTTTTACAAAGTTGCAACTCCTTTCTCCTCCTTATCATGCCGTGCCCTAGACCAGGGGTCAGCAACCTTGGGCCCCCAGATGTTTTGGAACTACATTTCCCATGATGCTGAGACAGTCTTTAGGCTGTCTGCGCATCATGGGAAATGTAGTTCCAAAACATCTGAGTTCCCAAGGTTGCTGACCCCTGTACTAGACATTTGAGGGCAATCCTGGGTGAGACGACCCTCAGAGTATATGTCCTTCACAATTCATTTGGGGGTTACAACTTATTCAACATAATCTTGAAGGTGCAGGGAAGTGGAAATGCTGCTCATTAATAATTCCGTATTGTATGCATATTTAATCCCACCTGTACAAAAATAGTGCAACGTTTTGCAAATCAAAAGTGTATGGTTTATTGTTGTGATTTTGGGGGTTATGGGTAACTTCGTAACATTCTATAATTTTTTTACTGTTTGAAATTAAACCATTTTTGCATTTTGTCTTGTGCAACATTTTTTGTACTACTGTAATGTGAACACACATTGCATGTAATTTGGACCTGTTAAAGGGGGGAGCTTGAGTATGTGCACTCTTATCATAGTTTTGTGTTCATTCATGTTATATTTGTTTCTTTACACACACTACTCTTTTTGCACCAGCTTTAAACCAATTGAGTGCAGCTGTGATTAATACATTTAGGATATTGAGGTTATTATGCTTTTAGGATATGGCAAGGTAAATTAGTCCTGAAGGTACAGCCTCCCTTGTGTCACAGTGCAAGTTGAAAAAGGACTTGTGCATATAATGATCTTAAAGGCAATTTAAGGCCTGTGATTCATATGCTGCTACTATTTTGTTAAAGTAATTATTTATTTTGGAATCTGTCCCTGCTATTTGCAGTAATTTAAGATAATCTTGGGTTTCACATGTTTCAAACTGTGGTTTATCTAGGGACATTTCCTCAATGATTGATTCCCTTGGTAGTTATGATAGGAAATGTGCGTCAGCAAATGGTCATGCAATTGTTACTAAAAGCATTGATCCATATATTGTTCTGTCTTAACTCGTTCTCAAAGGGTTTCTGTGTCCCCATTAAATAAAGAACATAGTTGATAGGGGTGCCTTTCTCTTCTGTGTTGTGAGATTCCATTGCCGCAGTGTCATCCAAACCACATCCAGGGTTTTCCCTGTTCCCTCATATGAAAGATTATTAACCTGTTATTCTGGTAGAAGTGGATATTTTTTCTAGGCTTCTCCCTACAAAATGTTCTTCTTTTTGCAGGAAACCTCAAACAAATGTGTCATTGTAATTACAAAACTTTAATCATTTGTATATAATTTAAAGTGTCATAAAACATGTTGAGATATGTGTTATCCTAAAAGGGCCGATTTAAGTAAAAATAAGCAAAATGACTTGCATAGCTTTGCTGTCTGGAGAAGTCTGATCCCCCCCCCCTTATCAATGTCTAGCATCAAAAACACAGGCATTGTATTTCACAGCAGCTTATTTGCTTCTAGGCATGTTCCAGCAGATAATCACTGTGTACTTCTGCATTCTACCAAAGCAATGATAGATATAGATACAGCCATAAAAGGAAATGTGTGGGGGGAGTTAGAGCTGTACAATTTAGAAACTTAAAAGAAAGGGTTAATGGAGCAAGGCACTGCAGTATAAATTTGCAGGTAATGTAATTAAATTACATATTATATTTTGTCTATATCCTAACTTGTTTTATGTCCCTTTAACTACATCAATTTCTCATATAGTTCTATGTTGCATTTTTTTGTGTACACCCTTTTAAAAAAAGAAATGAAATATGTAATGTTATTTATTTTAAATCATTCCTTCCAATGATGTCAAGTAAACAAATAAAAGTGAATTAATTTATTTAACAGTTTAGTATTAATTAGGGCTGGGCAATTAACCGCATATGCGATTTTAAACCGCGATTAACCGCCGCAATTTCAAAACCGCAAGAGTGCGTTTTTTTATGGGGGGGCGGGGCCAGTGTGAACACAATGGAAGGAGCCAGTCCCGGACCACTGGTAACTGAGTGACATGCTCTGGCCTAGCATACAGCTAGAACAATCCACAGGTGACAGCAAATCCTTATTTATTCAAGGAGACAAACAGGCGACGTTTCGGGATATTATCCCTTATTCATGCCATGCCTAACAAACACAAACACTCATATACTCTAATACCACTAGGTGGCGCTTACAATGATATTAACCATTTAATTTCCCTTACTGATACTTAATATCTTTCAAATGATATTAGGTGCTAATACTTTAAATACACATATATATGCAAAGCGATACTATACATATATTCATTATTTCATAACCTGAACTAGATTTTATATGTATAGAAATGACAAGGAGCAGAAAAATTACACAATGTATTATTACCCATTGCACATAATCATTTTTTGTCTATAACTAAAGTTATAACTCAGAGTACCGAAATACAACGCATTATCAGGAAACATTGGGGAATATTATCTGATTGCAATCCTAATATACAAGTCCTTAAAAAATATCCTATGCCGGCTTATAAAAGAGGACCTAATGTACAAACTAGGTTAGTAAAAGCAGATATTGGGACGAATATTAAAAAGGGACATAGGTATATTAGCTCAAGAAATTTGGGATGTTTCCCATGCTTGGGCTGTTCATGCTGTACTAATATGACCAAAGGCTCAGCCTTTTTTCATCCCCACACTGGTAAGAAATATAAAAGGGTTCTATACCTGTCTGACCACTTATGTTATTTATATGGTTAAATGTCCGTGTGGGGCGGGGGGGTATATATTGGAGAATCGACTAGAAGTGCTAAGGATCGTATTATTGAGCATAAAAGTAACATCCGCACAGGTAACCTTAAAGCCCCATTAGCTAATCATTTTTTAAAATATGGTCACTCTATAAGCCAACTTAAGTTTCAAAAATGTATCATATAACCAAGCCAAGTAGAGGAGGGGATAGGGAGTTGCTGCTAAAGCAAATAGAATCATATTAGATATATGAACTGGGAATGCTAGAACCAAAGGGTTTAAATACAGAATGGGATTTGTCAGTTTTCTTTCATGTAATTAGCAAGAGTCCATGAGCTAGTGACGTATGGGATATACATTCCTACCAGGAGGGGCAAAGTTTCCCAAACCTCAAAAATGCCTATAAATACACCCCTCACCACACCCACAAATCAGTTTTACAAACTTTGCCTCCTATGGAGGTGGTGAAGTAAGTTTGTGCTAGATTCTACGTTGATATGCGCTCCGCAGCAGGTTGGAGCCCGGTTTTCCTCTCAGCGTGCAGTGAATGTCAGAGGGATGTGAGGAGAATATTGCCTATTTGAATTCAATGATCTCCTTCTACGGGGTCTATTTCATAGGTTCTCTGTTATCGGTCGTAGAGATTCATCTCTTACCTCCCTTTTCAGATCGACGATATACTCTTATATATACCATTACCTCTACTGATTCTCGTTTCACTACTGGTTTGGCTTTCTACTACGTGTAGATGAGTGTCCTGGGGTAAGTAAGTCTTATTTTCTGTGACACTCTAAGCTATGGTTGGGCACTTTTATATAAAGTTCTAAATATATTTATTCAAACATTTATTTGCCTTGACTCAGGATGTTCAACGTTCCTTATTTCAGACAGTCAGTTTCATATTTGGGATAATGCATATGAATTTATCAATTGACTTTTTTTCCTGTGGGCTGTTAGGCTCGCGGGGGCTGAAAATGCTTCATTTTATTGCGTCATTCTTGGCGCAGACTTTTTGGCGCAAAAATGTTTTCTATTTCCGGCGTCATACGTGTCGCCGGAAGTTGCGTCATTTTTTTGACGTTTTTGCGCCAAAAGTGTCGGCGTTCCGGATGTGGCGTCATTTTTGGCGCCAAAAGCATTTAGGCGCCAAATAATGTGGGCGTCTTTTTTGGCGCTAAAAAATATGGGCGTCATTATTGTCTCCACATTATTTAAGTCTCATTATTTATTGCTTCTGGTTGCTAGAAGTTTGTTCACTGGCATTTTTTCCCATTCCTGAAACTGTCATTTAAGGAATTTGATCAATTTTGCTTTATATGTTGTTTTTTCTATTACATATTGCAAGATGTCCCAGATTGACCCTGAGTCAGAAGATACTACTGGAAAATCACTGCCTGGTACTGGATCTACCAAAGTTAAGTGTATCTGCTGTAAACTTGTGGTATCTGTTCCTCCAGCTGTTGTTTGTAATGAATGTCATGACAAACTTGTTAATGCAGATAATATTTCCTTTAGTAATACTACATTACCTGTTGCTGTTCCATCAACATCTAATACTAGTGTTCCTGTTAACATAAGAGATTTTGTGTCTAACTCCATTAAGAAGGCTATGTCTGTTATTCCTCCTCCTAGTAAACGTAAAAGGTCTTTTAAAATTTTTAAATGAACATCATCATTCTGATTCTGATAATGATTCCTCTGGTTCAGAGGATTCTGTTTCAGAGGTTGATACTGATAAATCTTCATATTTATTCAAAATGGAATTTATTCGTTCTTTACTTAAAGAAGTCTTAATTGCATTAGAAATAGAGGATTCTGGTCCTCTTGATACTAAATCTAAACGTTTAAATAAGGTTTTTAAATCTCCTGTAGTTATTCCAGAAGTTTTTCCTGTCCCTGATGCTATTTCTTAAGTAATCTCCAGGGAATGGAATAATTTGGGTAATTCATTTACTCCTTCTAAACGTTTTAAGCAATTATATCCTGTGCCATCTAACAGATTAGAGTTTTGGGACAAAATCCCTAAAGTTGATGGGGCTATCTCTACTCTTGCTAAACGTACTACTATTCCTACGGCAGATAGTACTTCCTTTAAGGATCCTTTAGATAGGAAGATTGAATCCTTTCTAAGAAAAGCTTACTTATGTTCAGGTAATCTTCTTAGACCTGCTATATCTTTAGCGGATGTTGCTGCAGCTTCAACTTTTTGGTTAGAAGCTTTAGCGCAACAAGTATCAGATCATAATTCTCATAGCATTGTTAATCTTCTTCAACATGCTAATAACTTTATTTGTGATGCCATCTTTGATATCATTAGAGTTGATGTCAGGTATATGTCTCTAGCTATTTTAGCTAGAAGAGCTTTATGGCTTAAAACTTGGAATGCTGATATGTCTTCTAAGTCAACTTTGCTTTCCCTTTCTTTCCAGGGTAATAAATTATTTGGTTCTCAGTTGGATTCTATTATCTCAACTGTTACTGGAGGGAAAGGAACTTTTTTACCACAGGATAAAAAATCTAAAGGTAAATTTAGGTCTAATAATCGTTTTCGTTCCTTTCGTTACAATAAGGAACAAAAGCCTGATCCTTCATCCACAGGAGCGGTATCAGTTTGGAAACCATCTCCAGTCTGGAATAAATCCAAGCCTTTTAGAAAACCAAAGCCAGCTCCCAAGTCCACATGAAGGTGCGGCCCTCATTCCAGCTCAGCTGGTAGGGGGCAGATTACGATTTTTCAAATAAATTTGGATCAATTCAATTCACAATCTTTGGATTTAGAACATTGTTTCAGAAGGGTACAGAAATGGCTTCAAGATAAGGCCTCCTGCAAAGAGATTTTTTCTTTCCCGTGTCCCAGTAAATCCAGCGAAGACTCAAGCATTTCTGAAATGTGTTTCAGATCTAGAGTTGGCTGGAGTAATTATGCTAGTTCCAGTTTTGGAACAGGGACTGGGGTTTTATTCAAATCTCTTCATTGTACCAAAGAAGGAGAATTCCTTCAGACCAGTTCTGGATCTAAAAATATTGAATCGTTATGTAAGGATACCAACATTCAAAATGGTAACTATAAGGACTATCCTGCCTTTTGTTCAGCAAGGGCATTATATGTCCACAATAGATTTACAGGATGCGTATCTGCATATTCCGATTCATCCAGATCACTATCAGTTTCTGAGATTCTCTTTCCTAGACAAGCATTACCAATTTGTTGCTCTGCCGTTTGGCCTAGCAACAGCTCCAAGGATTTTTACAAAGGTTCTCGGTGCCCTTCTGTCTGTAATCAGAGAACAGGGTATTGTGGTATTTCCTTATTTGGACGATATCTTGGTACTTGCTCAGTCTTCACATTTAGCAGAATCTCATACGAATCGACTCGTATTGTTTCTTTGAGATCATGGTTGGAGGATCAATTTGCCGAAAAGTTCATTGATTCCTCAGACAAGGGTAACCTTTTTAGGTTTCCAGATAGATTCAGTGTCCATAACTCTGTCTCTGACAGACAAGAGACGTCTAAAATTGGTTTCAGCTTGTCGAAACCTTCAGTCTCAATCATTCCCTTCGGTAGCCTTATGCATGGAAATTCTAGGTCTCATGACTGCTTCATTGGACGTGATCCCCTTTGCTCGTTTTCACATGCGACCTCTTCAGCTCTGTATGCTGAATCAGTGGTGTAGGGATTTCACAAAGATACATCAATTGATATCTTTAAAACCATTTGTACGACACTCTCTGACGTGGTGGACAGATCACCAACGTTTAGTTCAGGGGGCTTCTTTTGTTCTTCCAACCTGGACTGTGATTTCAACAGATGCAAGTCTGACAGGTTGGGGAGCAGTTTGGGGGTCTCTGACAGCACAAGGGGTTTGGGAATCTCAGGAGGTGAGATTACCAATCAATATTTTGGAACTCAATTTTCAGAGCTCTTCAGTCATGGCCTCTTCTAAAGAGATAATCGTTCATTTGTTTTCAGACAGACAATGTCACAACTGTGGCATATATCAATCATCAAGGAGGGACTCTCAGTCCTCTGGCTATGAAAGAAGTATCTCGAATTCTGGTTTGGGCGGAATCCAGCTCCTGTCTAATTTCTGCGGTTCATATCCCAGGTATAGACAATTGGGAAGCGGATTATCTCAGCCGCCAAACGTTACATCCGGGCGAATGGTCTCTTCACCCAGAGGTATTTCTTCAGATTGTTCAAATGTGGGGACTTCCAGAAATAGATCTGATGGCTTCTCATCTAAACAAGAAACTTCCCAGGTATCTGTCCAGATCCAGGGATCCTCAAGCGGAAGCAGTGGATGCATTGTCACTTCCTTGGAAGTATCATCCTGCCTATATCTTTCCGCCTCTAGTTCTTCTTCCAAGAGTAATCTCCAAGATTCTGAAGGAATGCTCGTTTGTTCTGCTGGTGGCTCCAGCATGGCCTCACAGGTTTTGGTATGCGGATCTTGTCCGGATGGCCTCTTGCCAACCGTGGACTCATCCGTTAAGACCAGACCTTCTGTCGCAAGGTCCTTTTTTCCATCAGGATCTCAAATCCTTAAATTTAAAGGTATGGAGATTGAACGCTTGATTCTTAGTCAAAGAGGTTTCTCTGACTCTGTGATTAATACTATGTTACAGGCTCGTAAATCTGTATCTAGGAAGATATATTATAGAGTCTGGAAGACTTGCATTTCTTGGTGCCTTTCTCATCATTTTTCCTGGCATTCTTTTAGAATTCCGAGAATTTTACAGTTTCTTCAGGATGGTTTGGATAAAGGTTTGTCTGCAAGTTCCTTGAAAGGACAAATCTCTGCTCTTTCTGTTCTTTTTCACAGAAAGATTGCTAATCTTCCTGATATTCATTGTTTTGTACAAGCTTTGGTTCGTATAAAACCTGTCATTAAGTCAATTTCTCCTCCTTGGAGTTTGAATTTGGTTCTGGGGGCTCTTCAAGCTCCTCCGTTTGAACCTATGCATTCATTGGACATTAAATTACTTTCTTGGAAAGTTTTGTTTCTTTTGGCCATCTCTTCTGCTAGAAGAGTTTCTGAATTATCTGTTCTTTCTTGTGAGTCTCCTTTTCTGATTTTTCATCAGGATAAGGCGGTGTTGCGAACTTCTTTTCAATTTTTACCTAAGGTTGTGAATTCTAACAACATTGGTAGAGAAATTGTGGTTCCTTCATTATGTCCTAATCCTAAGAATTCTAAGGAGAAATCATTGCATTCTTTGGATGTAGTTAGAGCTTTGAAATATTATGTTGAAGCTACTAAGAATTTCCGAAAGACTTCTAGTCTTTTTGTTATCTTTTCCGGTTCTAGGAAAGGTCAGAAGGCCTCTGCCATTTCTTTGGCATCTTGGTTGAAATCTTTAATTCATCATGCTTATGTCGAATCGGGTAAAACTCCGCCTCAAAGGATTACAGCTCATTCTACTAGGTCAGTTTCTACTTCCTGGGCTTTTAGGAATGAAGCTTCTTTTGATCAGATTTGCAAAGCAGCAACTTGGTCTTCTTTGCATACTTTTACTAAATTCTACTATTTTGATGTGTTTTCTTCTTCTGAAGCAGTTTTTGGTAGAAAAGTACTTCAGGCAGCTGTTTCAATTTCAGTTTTGTTCATTATAAGATTTAAACTTTATTTTGGGTGTGGATTATTTTCAGCGGAATTGGCTGTCTTTATTTTTATCCCTTCCTCTCTAGTGACTCTTGCGTGGAAGATCCACATCTTGGGTAGTCATTATCCCATACGTCACTAGCTCATGGACTCTTGCTAATTACATGAAAGAAAACATAATTTATGTAAGAACTTACCTGATAAATTCATTTGTTTCATATTAGCAAGAGTCCATGAGGCCCATCCTTATTTGCGGTGGTTATGATTTTTTTGTATAAAGCACAATTATTCCAATTCCTTATTTGTTATGCTTTCGCACTTTTTTCTTATCACCCCACTTCTTGGCTATTCGTTAAACTGATTTGTGGGTGTGGTGAGGGGTGTATTTATAGGCATTTTTGAGGTTTGGGAAACTTTGCCCCTCCTGGTAGGAATGTATATCCCATACGTCACTAGCTCATGGACTCTTGCTAATATGAAAGAAATGAATTTATCAGGTAAGTTCTTACATAAATTATGTTTTTTTATAGACAAAAAATGATTATGTGCAATGGGTAATAATACATTGTGTCATTTTTCTGCTCCTTGTCATTTCTATACATATAAAATCTAGTTCAGGTTATGAAATAATGAATATATGTATAGTATCGCTTTGCATATATATGTGTATTTAAAGTATTAGCACCTAATATCATTTGAAAGATATTAAGTATCAGTTAGGCAAATGAAATAGTTAAAATCATTGTTAGCGCCACAAAGTGGTATTAGAGTATATAAGAGTGTTTGTGTTTGTTAGGCCTGGCATGAATAAGGGATAATATCCCAAAACGTTGCCTGTTTGTTTGTCGCCTTGAATAAATAAGGATTTGCTGTCACCTGTGGATTGTTCTATTATATGTCTTGGGTCCTGGACAGTGACCCATAGGTGACATGCAATATATAAGCTTGTTTGCTGGAGTGCTGGAACATCCTCATTTTTTCTAGCATATAGCTAGGCAGAGGAGCCGTGCACACACAGCAGTTAGAAGAGGCGGCACTGCGGGGCATAGAATAATAATAATTGGATACTTGTATAGCGCACAACCTGGAACTTAATCGACTCGCTGCACTGATAACGGGTATTACTATAGAAGAGTGGAGACACGTAGTCAAGGTGGGTTGCTCACTCAGGCGACTGGAAGCTGGAGGCAAGCAAGTAAGAAACTTGCACTACGGGCAGGATAAAGCAGCGATCTGACTGCACTGCCACTGTCTGCAGGGTTATAAAATCTAAAGTAAACAAGTTCCGGGGAGAAGGAGAGGAAGGGAGGCTCTGTGGAAGTGAAAGCAGTCTGAATAACAGATGTGACACTGCCCTGGCATATACTTATACCTGGAGATTTATCCAATATTTTTTTTCATACTTCTACACGGTAATTAAAAAACGTTTAATGGCTAATGCTTTACTTACAGTATATATGTAATATAGGTGTTAAAAAATAAAAACAATTATTTTATTGAATAAATCTCCAGGAATAAGTATATGCAGCAAGTTATTCAGACTGCTTTCACTGAGCCTGTCTTTCCCCACCCCTCTCCCCGAAGTTTGTTTAGAAAATGAAGGTGTTTTAGTAATTTTTGCCTTTATTGCCCAGCCCTGGTATTAATGCAACCATATAAGATTATGGGCTAGATAAGTGTTCAAACCGCCAGAAGTTAGAGCGTCTGACAAGTTGAAAGTTAAAATTTTTGTCAGTGAGTGAAACTTGACACACACTAAAGGACTTCTCCCCATAGTCTACAATAAAGAGCGCAGATAAAAAAAACAACTAACACTTATTGCTCATGCGCTAACTGGACGGGAGTAATTAATAGTTCACATTCCAATGTTCACATATAGAAAAATGTTATATTTTTATTTGAAATAAGTATTTCTTTCATGTAATTTGCAAGAGTCCATGAGCTAGTGACGTATGGGATAAATAATCCTACCAGGAGGGGCAAAGTTTCCCAAACCTCAAAATGCCTATAAATACACCCCTCACCACACCCACAATTCAGTTTTACAAACTTTGCCTCCTATGGAGGTGGTGAAGTAAGTTTGTGCTAAGATTTCTACGTTGATATGCGCTTCTCAGCATTTTGAAGCCCGATTCCTCTCAGAGTGCAGTGAATGTCAGAGGGATGTGAAGGGAGTATTTTTATTTGAAATAATTATATCTATATACAGTTGTATGCAAAAGTTTAGGCACCCCTGACAATTTCCATGGTTTTCATATATAAATAATTGGGTGTTTGGATCAGCAATTTCATTTTGATCTATCAAATAACTGAAGGACACAGTCATATTTCAGTAGTGAAATTAGGTCTATTGGATTAGCAGAAAATGTGCAATATGCATCAAAAACGAAATTAGATAGGTGCATAAATTTGGGCACCCTTGTCATTTTGTTGATTTGAATACTTGTAACTACCTAGCATTGATTAATTGGAACACACAATTGGTTTGGTGAGCCCATTAAGCCTTGAACATAGACAGGTGCATCCAATCATGAGAAAAGGTATTTATGGTGGCCAATTGCAAGTTGTTCTCTTTGACTCTCGTCTGAATAGTGGCAACATGGGGGCCTCAAAACAACTCTCAAATGACCTGAAAACAAAGCTAGTTCACATTATGGTTTAGGGGAAGGCTACAAAAAGCTATTGCAGATACTTAAGCTGTCAGTGTGAGGAACATAGTAAGGAAATGGAAGACCACAGGCACAGTTCTTGTTAATGACAGAAGTGGCAGGCCAAGTAAAATATTGGAAAGGCAAAAGATGGTGAGAACGGTCAAAAACAGCCCACAGACCACCTCCAAAGACCTACATCATCATCTTGCTGCAGATGGTGTCACTGTGCATCGTTCAACAATTCAGCGCACTTCGCACAAGGAGAAACTGTATGGGAGAGTGATGCGGAAGAAGCCTCTTCTGCACACACGCCACAAACAGAGTCGCTTTAGGTATGCAAACGCACATTTGGACAAACCAGCTTCATTTTGTAAGACGGTGCTCTGGACTGATGAAACAAAGGTTGAGTTATTTGGTCATAACACGGGGCGTTATGCATGGCGGCAAAAGAACACAGCGTTCTAAAACAAAAACTTGCTAGCCACAGTGAAATTTGGTGGATGTTCCATCATGCTGTGGGGCTGTGTGGCCAGTGCCGGTACTGGGAATCTTGTTAAAGTTGAGGGTTGCATGGATTCCGCTTAATATCAGCAGATACTTGAGAATAATGTTGAGGAATCAGTCACAAAGTTGAAGTTACGCCGGGGCTGGATATTTCAACAAGACCCAAAACACTGCTCAAAATCTACTCCGGCATTTATGCATAGGAACAAGTACAATGTTCTGGAATGGCCATCCCAGTCCCCAAACCTGAATATCATTGAAAATATGTGGGGTGATTTGAAGCGGGATGTCCATGCTCGTCAACCATCAAACCTAACTGAACTGGAGATGTTTTGCAAGGAGGAATGGTCCAAAATACCTTCATCCAGAATCCAGACACTCATTACAGGCTATAGGAAGCGTCTAGAGGCTGTTATTTCTGCTAAAAGAGGCTATACTAAATATTGATGCAATATTTCTGTTGGGGTGCCCAAATTTATGCACCTGTCTAATTTAGTTTTGATGCATATTGCACATTTTCTGTTAATCCAATAAACCTCATTTCACTACTGAAATTTTACTGTGTCCTTCAGTTATTTGATAGATCAAAATGAAATTGCTGATCCAGTTTAAAATAAAAAATATTTTGCTAACACACCAAAATTTATGCGCAAATTTTCCCCATGTAAAACGAAAATGTAATAGATTACTTGAAAAGGGGACAAAATACTAACTAAAAAAAACACAGGTTTGAAATAATAAACCGAGAGAACTTGGAGAAATTAATCATTATTCGCCCCAGCATATTCTACTATGTGAAGAAAATTGGAATGTGAAATATTAATCTTTTCATATTCAATTAGCACACTATGGGGGAATACGTTAATATGGTTGTGTTATGTTAGGCTTTTTGCGCGCGTCGAGTTTCAACTTTTAATAAGAGCACTACCTGATGCACACAAAATGCTTGCTTCTAGTGGAGTTAGCGCACAATCGATAAATAGCGCTCCACTCATTGTCTAGTCCTTAGTGAGTTGGAATGTGGAAACTACTGAAGAGCTTGTAGAGTATATTAGAGTTAGAGTATATACAAACATTTAATAACTGTTACCGATTTGGTCTCTTGTAGTGTGTTTAAATAATAACTCAAAACTGAAAAGCACAAATTATATAGAATTATTTTTGGCAACATACACAATTTTGTAAAAGCTGTTTTATTGATTGCTTTTACTCTACATAACTTGCATTATGTTGAATATTATGAGATTGAGTTATTGCCACGTGATGCAAGAGACTAACCGCTAAGATGCGCAATGCAGTGTCTAGATAGGCTCTGCACATCAGTATATAAAGTTATTAGTGTCAGGAACCTTTACGTATTATCTTTATTAATTTCATTATCATCTTTATATATATATATATATATTTATTAAATTGTAACAATTTAAGTCTTAGTTGAGTCCTGTATTTTACTTTTATTTTACTTTTATAAATAATATTTATTTCATGTAATTAGCAAGAGTCCATGAGCTAGTGACGTATGGGATATACATTCCTACCAGGAGGGGCAAAGTTTCCCAAACCTCAAAATGCCTACAAATACAACCCTCACCACACCCACAATTCAGTTTTACAAACTTTGCCTCCCGTGGAGGTGGTGAAGTAAGTTTGTGCTAGATTCTACGTTGATATGCGCTGGAGCCGGTTTTCCTCTCAGAGTGCAGTGAATGTTAGAGGGATGTGAAGAGAGTATTGCCTATTTGAATTCAATGGTCTCCTTCTAAGGGGTCTATTTCATAGGTTCTCTGTTATCGGTCGTAGAGATTCATCTCTTACCTCCCTTTTCAGATCGACGATATACTCTTATATACCATGACCTCTACTGATTCTCGTTTCAGTACTGGTTTGGCTATCTACTATATGTAGATGAGTGTCCTGGGGTAAGTAAGTCTTATTTTTTGTGACACTCTAAGCTATGGTTGGGCACTTTATATGTAAAGTTCTAAATATATGTCTTTAAACTTATGTTTGCCTTGATTCAGGATGATCAATATTCCTTATTTCAGACAGTCAGTTTCATATTTGGGTTAATGCATATGAATATTCAATTTTTTTCTTACCTTAAAAATTGTTTTCAAATTGACTTTTTTCCCTGTGGGCTGTTAGGCTCGCGGGGGCTGAAAATGCTTCAATTTATTGCGTCATTCTTGGCGCGGATTTTTTTGGCGCAAAAAAATTCTGTTGTCATTTCCGGCGTCATTCTTGACACCGGAAGTTGTTCATGATTATGTCATTTTTTTGAAGTTTTGCGCCAAAAATGTCGGCGTTCCGGATGTGGCGTCATTCTTGGCGCCAAAATTTTTTAGGCGCCAATAATGTGGGCGTCTTTTTTGGCGCTAAAAAATGTGGGCGTCATTTTTGTCTCCACCTTTTTTACACATTATTTCAGTCGCATTTTTTCATTGCTTCTGGTTGCTAGAGGCTTGTTCATTGGCATTCTTTCCCATTCCTGAAACTGTCATTTAAGGAATTTGATAATTTTGCTTTATATGTTGTTTTTTCTATTACATATTGCAAGATGTCTCAGATTGACCCTGGATCAGAATCTACATCTGGAAAAACGCTGCCTGATGCTGGTTCTACCAAAGTTAAGTGTATTTGTAGTTTGTGATGAATGTCATGATAAACTTTCTAATGCAGATAGTATTTCCATTAGTAATATACCATTACCTGTTGCTGTTCCCTCAACATCTAATACTCAGGATGTTCCTGTTAATATAAGAGAATTTGTTTCTAAATCTATTAGGAAGGCTATGTCTGTTATTCCTCCTTCCAATAAACGTAAAAGGTCTTCTAAAACTTTTCATTTTTCAGATGAAATTTTAAATGACCTTCATAATTCTGATTTGTCTGTTTCTGATGAGGATTTTTCTGGTTCAGATGATTCTGTCTCAGATATTGACACTGATAAATCTTCATATTTATTTAAGATGGAATTTATTCGCTCTTTACTTAAAGAAGTTTTAATCGCTTTAGAAATGGAGGATTCTAGTCCTCTTGATACTAAATCTACTAAGCGTTTAAATTCGGTTTTTAAACCTCCTATGGTTATTCCAGAAGTTTGTCCTGTCCCTGATGCTATTTCTGAAGTAATTTCTAGGGAATGGAATAATTTGGGTACTTCATTTACTCCTTCTCAAAGGTTTAAGAAATTGTATCCTGTGCCATCTGACAGATTAGAGTTTTGGGACAAAATCCCTAAAGTTGATGGGGCTATCTCTACTCTTGCTAAACGTACTACTATTCCTACGGCAGATAGTACTTCCTTTAAGGATCCTTTAGATAGGAAGATTGAATCCTTTCTGAGGAAAGCTTATTTATGTTCAGGTAATCTTCTTAGACCTGCTATTTCTTTGGCTGATGTTGCCGCTGCTTCCACTTTTTGGTTGGAGGCTTTAGCACAACAAGTATCAGACCATAATACTCATAGCATTATTAAACTTCTTCAACATGCTAATAACTTTATTTGTGATGCCATCTTTGATATCATTAGAGTTGATGTCAGGTATATGTCTTTAGCTATTTTAGCTAGAAGAGCTTTATGGCTTAAAACTTGGAATGCAGATATGTCTTCCAAATCAACTTTGCTTGCTCTTTCTTTCCAAGGTAATAAATTATTTGGTTCCCAGTTGGATTCTATTATTTCAACTGTTACTGGGGGGAAAGGAACTTTTTTGCCTCAGGACAAAAAATCTAAAGGTAAATACAGATCAGATCTAGAGTCAGCCGGGGTAATTGTGCCTGTTCCAGTTCTGGAACAGGGTCTGGGGTTTTACTCAAATCTATTCATTGTACCAAAGAAGGAGAATTCCTTCAGACCAGTTCTGGATTTAAAGATATTGAATCGTTATGTAAGGATACCAACATTTTAAATGGTAACTATAAGGACTATTCTGCCTTTTGTTCAGCAAGGGCATTATATGTCCACAATAGATTTACAGGATGCATATCTTCATATTCCGATTCATCCAGATCACTTTCAGTTTCTGAGATTCTCTTTTCTAGACAAGCATTACCAGTTTGTGGCCCTTCCGTTTGGCCTAGCAACAGCTCCAAGGATCTTTTCAAAGGTTCTTGGTGCCCTTCTCTCTGTAATCAGAGAACAGGGTATTGCGGTATTTCCTTATTTGGACGATATCTTGGTACTTGCTCAGTCTTTACATTCTGCAGATTCTCACACGAATCAACTTGTGTTGTTTCTTCAAAGACATGGTTGGAGGATCAATTTACCAAAGAGTTCGTTGATTCCTCAGACAAAGGTAACCTTTTTGGGTTTTCAGATAGATTTAGTGTCCATGACCTTGTCTCTAACAGAAAAGAGACGTCTGAAATTGGTTTCAGCCTGTCGAAACCTTCAGTCTCTATCATTCCCTTCGGTAGCTTTGTGCATGGAAATTCTAGGTCTCATGACTGCTGCATCGGACGCGATCCCCTTTGCTCGTTTTCACATGTGACCTCTTCAGCTTTGTATGCTGAACCAATGGTGCAGGGATTATACAAAGATATCACAATTAATATCCTTAAAACCCAATGTACGACACTCTCTGACGTGGTGGATAGATCACCATCGTTTAGTTCAAGGGGCTTCCTTTGTTCGCCCAACCTGGACTGTGATCTCAACAGATGCGAGTCTGTCAGGTTGGGGAGCTGTATGGGGATCTCTGACAGCGCAGGGGGTTTGGGAATCTCAGGAGGCGAGATTACCAATCAACATTTTGGAACTCCGTGCGATTTTCAGAGCTCTTCAGTCCTGGCCTCTTCTGAAAAGAGAATCGTTTATTTGCTTTCAGACAGACAATGTCACAACCGTGGCATATGTCAATCATCAGGGTGGGACTCACAGTCCTCAGGCTATGAAAGAAGTATCTCGGATACTTGTATGGGCGGAATCCAGCTCCTGTCTAATTTCTGCGTTTCACATCCCAGGTGTAGACAATTGGGAAGCGGATTATCTCAGTCGCCAGACGTTACATCTGGGCGAATGGTCTCTTCACCCAGAGGTATTTCTTCAGATTGTTCAAATCTGGGGTCTTCCAGAAATAGATCTGATGGCCTCTCATCTAAACAAGAAACTTCCCAGGTATCTGTCCAGATCCAGGGACCCTCAGGCGGAAGCAGTGGATGCGTTGTCGCTTCCTTGGAATTATCATCCTGCCTTTATCTTTCCGCCTCTAGTTCTTCTTCCAAAAGTGATTTCCAAAATTCTAATGGAACGTTCGTTTGTGCTGCTGGTGGCTCCAGTATGGCCTCACAGGTTTTGGTATGCGGATCTCATTCGGATGGCCAGTTGCCAACCTTGGACTCTTCCGTTAAGACCAGACCTTCTATCTCAAGGCCCTTTTTTCCATCAGGATCTCAAATCATTAAATTTGAAGGTATAGAAATTGAACGCTTGATTCTTAGTCATAGAGGTTTCTCTGACTCAGTAATTAATACTATGTTACAGGCTCGTAAATCTGTGTCTAGGAAGATTTATTATCGAGTCTGGAAGGCTTACATTTCTTGGTGTTCTTCTCATAAATTCTCCTGGCATTCGTTCAGAATTCCTAGAATTTTATAGTTTCTTCAGGATGGTTTGGATAAAGGTTTGTCTGCAAGTTCCTTGAAAGGACAAATCTCTGCTCTTTCTGTTCTTTTTCACAGAAAGATTGCTATTCTTCCTGATATTCATTGTTTTGTACAGGCTTTGGTTCGTATCAAGCCTGTCATTAAGTCAATTTCTCCTCCTTGGAGTCTTAATTTGGTTCTGAGGGCTTTACAAGCTCCTCCGTTTGAACCTATGCGTTCTCTGGACATTAAATTACTTTCTTGGAAAGTTCTGTTCCTTTTGGCCATCTCTTCTGCTAGAAGAGTTTCTGAGTTATCTGCTCTTTCTTGTGAATCTCCTTTTCTGATTTTTCATCAGGATAAGGCAGTGTTGCGAACCTCATTTAAATTTTTACCTAAGGTTGTGAATTCTAACAATTCTAACATTAGTAGAGAGATTGTTGTTCCTTCATTATGTCCTAATCCTAAGAATTCAAAGGAGAGATCTTTACATTCTTTGGATGTAGTAAGAGCTTTGAAATATTAAGTTTGAAGCTACTAAAGATTTTAGAAAGACTTCTAGTCTATTTGTTATCTTTTCTGGGTCCAGAAAAGGTCAAAAGGCCTCCGCCATTTCTTTGGCGTCTTGGTTAAAGTCTTTGATTCATCATGCTTATGTAGAGTCGGGTAATTCCCCGCCTCGAAGAATTACGGCTCATTCTACTAGGTCAGTTTCTACTTCCTGGGCGTTTAGGAATGAAGCTTCTGTTGATCAGATTTGCAAAGCAGCAACTTGGTCTTCTTTGCATACTTTTACTAAATTCTACCATTTTGATGTGTTTTCTTCTTCTGAAGCAGTTTTTGGTAGAAAAGTACTTCAGGCAGCTGTTTCAGTTTGATTCTTCTGCTTATAATTTCATTATTTTGAGATTAAAAACTTTTGTTTTGGGTTGTGGATTATAATTTTTTTTCAGCGGAATTGGCTGTCTTTATTTTATCCCTCCCTCTCTAGTGACTCTTGTGTGGAAGTTCCACATCTTGGGTATTCATTATCCCATACGTCACTAGCTCATGGACTCTTGCTAATTACATGAAAGAAAACATAATTTATGTAAGAACTTACCTGATAAATTCATTTCTTTCATATTAGCAAGAGTCCATGAGGCCCACCCTTTTTTTGTGGTGGTTATGATTTTTTTGTATAAAGCACAATTATTCCAATTCCTTATTTTTGATGCTTTCGCTCTTTTCTTATCACCCCACTTCTTGGCTATTCGTTAAACTGAATTGTGGGTGTGGTGAGGGGTGTATTTGTAGGCATTTTGAGGTTCAATATGTAATAGAAAAAACAACATATAAAGCAAAATTATCAAATTCCTTAAATGACAGTTTCAGGAATGGGAAAGAAATGCCAAATGAACAAGCCTCTAGCAACCAGAAGCAATGAAAAATGAGACTGAAATAATGTGAAAAAAAGGTGGAGACAAAAATAACGCCCACATTTTTTGGCGCCAAAAATGACGCCAACATTATTGGCGCCAAGTACAACGCCCATATTTTTTTGGCGCCAAGTATGACGCCACATCCTGTGACGCCGAAAAAAACGACTCCCACAATTTTGGCTCAAAAAAACGTCTGAACGTCAAAAATGATGCAACCATGCCCACAGGGAAAAAAGATCAATTGAAAAAAATTATTTTAAGGTAAGAAAAAAATATTTCATATGCATTATCCCAATAATGAAACTGACCGTCTGAAAATAAGGAATACTGATTATCCTGAATCATGGCAAATATAAGTTTAAAGACATATATTTAGAACTTTACATATAAAGTGCCCAACCATAGCTTAGAGTGTCACCAAAAATAAGACTTACTTACCCCAGGACACTCATCTACATATAGTAGATAGCCAAACCAGTACTGAAACGAGAATCAGTAGAGGTCATGGTATATAAGAGTATATCGTCGATCTGAAAAGGGAGGTAAGAGATGAATCTCTACGACCGATAACAGAGAACCTATGAAATAGATCCCGTAGAAGAAGATCATTGTATTCAAATAGGCAATACTCTCTTCACATCCCTCTGACATTCACTGCACTCTGAGAGGAAAACCGGGCTCCAGCCTGCTGAGGAAGCGCATATTAACGTAGAATCTAGCACAAACTTACTTCACCACCTCCATGGGAGGCAAAGTTTGTAAAACTGAATTGTGGGTGTAAACAACTAGGAATACTAATTGTACAAAGAGATACACTTAGGATTAATAGAAAAGAATACCACAGAGAAGATAAATTTCTCTAACTCCAATTATTCATATAAATGTAGGATTACTCTATCTATTAAAATGTTCCATATCATTCATACTTTAATTCTTTATTATTGTAACTAGGAACAAACATTCACACAGAAGTAGCCTGAAAAAGTTAAAAACACTTAAACCCAGTTAAATAGGATTAATATGATAAGCAATAATATGTTTATTTATCCTGATGCCCACAACAATGTAATGTAAGATAAACTAAGCCCTTACAATCCGAGGGCTGATTTACTTTTAAGTTATTATATTTTAAGGTAAATAGTAGGCACCAGGAATCAACAAATATTCATAGAGATAAAGGTTCTTTTTTAACTTAGGTAAGCTGTTAAAAAGCGACAGACAGGAGAGAACTAGCTTCTCCTGCTGGACCCCTGACGCGCGTTTCACAGAACGCTTCCTCAGAGGGGGTGAGGTGAATTGTGGGTGTGGTGAGGGGTGAATTTATAGGCATTTTAAGGTTTGGGAAACTTTGCCCCTCCTGGTAGGAATGTATATCCCATACGTCACTAGCTCATGGACTCTTGCTAATATGAAAGAAATGAATTTATCAGGTAAGTTCTTACATAAATTATGTTATTGTGACATTTTCGCACAAATGTATTAATGGTTGAGAATCCTGGTTAATGTTCAATGCATTGTGCACTCTTAAAGGGACAGTATACTATAAAGTTGTTTTCCCTTAATGTGTTTCCAATTACTTTTTTTTACCAGCAGAGTATAAAATGTATGAGATTTGCTTTTTTAAGCTTTATTTGTGTATATTAATTAGCTGATTTTGTGTATTGAAGCCACAACCTAATAAAATGGGTTGAGTTGTAGGTATGAGATCCCATTACTTTATCACATTGTGTACATATACCTGCTTCTTTATCTTATATCTGTCCATAAACCAATCACCAACACTTGGAGAGAACAATGGAAAATTAACATTTTATTACCTTATTTCTTCTATACACCACTAGGAGTGAGGCCAAACACTTTCAAAATAGGTGGGGATACCACAAGCTAAATCAACTATTTCAAATGCTAATATAAGGGTAACGGAAATACTTGTAAACAATTTAATACACTCCAGCAGGTAAAGTGAATCATTGGGAACAAATTAAAGGGGAGAACATTTTTGAGTAAACTGTCCCTTTAAGCGTAAATTGTATTTAATCATTACCTTTTATTATATAATTTGTGCATGGCTTAAGACTTGTAAGTGGTATATCAGACATCTGCTCATTTGTTCAAGCTCAGTTTGTGGACTGCACTGCCACCTTCAGACAACAATGGGTATTCATATAATAATTTGTTTTCCAGACATTGTTACAATAATCCACATATCTTTTATCCTTTGCAGTGTTCCTTCAGGTGATAAATCACAGGTGTCATCATGTAAATGGCAGGTAAGAATGATCATTTGCATTTGTAATCAAATTTTGCTTTTAGTGTTAATCCATTTGATGAAACGGAAATTGCTAAACAAAATTTAGAGCTTTTAAAATCCATTTTGTTATCATTTTGTGTATTAAATTATCTGCTGTTTTTGCTTTAGGGAATAGAAAAAGATAGAGCTGACGAGCAAAGCTGGCCAGAAGCAGAGTCTGCAATCTGGCAGACAGAGGAAAGGCGGAGGTCCAAGCAAACTAGGAAAGAGTATTTCAAGGTAATTGTGAAACACACCCAATCTTCTTATCCAATAGAAATATATTTTTATATTAACATGTCAATTTTATAGCCCTTAATTCATTTTGGTATCTTCAATTATGTCCACAAATATCGGGAGCACCCTCTCTAATATATTTAATTAGACAAAAATGGTGTCTATAATAAATGTGATATAAAACGCATGTCTAAAACACAAGACCTTAAAGGAACATGAAACCCCAAATTTTCTTTCATGATTTTGGTAGAGCATACAATTTAAACAATTTTTCAATTTACTTCTGTTATCTAATTTTCTTAGTTCTTTTGGTATCCTTTGTTAAAAAGAATAGCTAGGTAGGCTTATGAGCTTGGAACTAGCTGTTGTGTGGTGGCTACAGATATATGCCTCTTGTCATTGTCTTATAGATGTGTTCTGCTAACTCCCAGTAGTGCATTGCTGCTCCTACAATAAAGAAAACCAAGAGAACTAAGCAAAAATTGATAATAGAAGTAAATTGGAAAGTTGTGTAAAATTGGATGCTCTTCCATAAAAGACAAAAATTAGTTTCATGTCCCTTTTAATAGCTGCTATTTAAACAGATTACCAAAGCACGAAATTCCAATATAAAAAGAGAGACCTATAAGGACTATCTGAAATATACAAACCAAACACTGTTCGATAGAATAAATCTTTACTGACATATAATAAAATCAGAAGTGTATGAGTCAAATTAAATTGCTGCATAAAAAATACATAAAGAAAAGGTAATATTGTCAATACTAAATTAAACTTTGATAATGTGATAACATTTTTATCCAGATTAGCTGGTTCCAAGCTAGATGATTTCAAATATTATAATTCCAAATAACTTGTTAGAGGCTCGTAGATCCATACTTAATATGGAAATAAACTTATCCTTAGCATGAATTATTTAAACTGCTGATAGATCTTCCCTGATGTTTAACATTCTAGATCAGTAGCTACTACAAATATATAATTAGTCTTCAATCCATTCTTTCTTTCAAACTGTTCCTTTTAGTGACAAGTTGAAACTTTCAGTGGATGTACAGATGTGGCCAAAAATATTGGTAGCCTTCCTCTTTTTTTAGGAAAATGCACAATTTTATTTGAAGGAAGTAAAAATTGACAGTAGTGTGTATCCACCATTTCTTTCATGTAATTAGCAAGAGTCCATGAGCTAGTGACGTATGGGATATACATTCCTACCAGGAGGGGCAAAGTTTCCCAAACCTTAAAATGCCTATAAATTCACCCCTCACCACACCCACAATTCACCTCACCCCCTCTGAGGAAGCGTTCTGTGAAACGCGCGTCAGGGGTCCAGCAGGAGAAGCTAGTTCTCTCCTGTCTGTCGCTTTTTAACAGCTTACCTAAGTTAAAAAAGAACCTTTATCTCTATGAATATTTGTTGATTCCTGGTGCCTACTATTTACCTTAAAATATAATAACTTAAAAGTAAATCAGCCCTCGGATTGTAAGGGCTTAGTTTATCTTACATTACATTGTTGTGGGCATCAGGATAAATAAACATATTATTGCTTATCATATTAATCCTATTTAACTGGGTTTAAGTGTTTTTAACTTTTTCAGGCTACTTCTGTGTGAATGTTTGTTCCTAGTTACAATAATAAAGAATTAAAGTATGAATGATATGGAACATTTTAATAGATAGAGTAATCCTACATTTATATGAATAATTGGAGTTAGAGAAATTTATCTTCTCTGTGGTATTCTTTTCTATTAATCCTAAGTGTATCTCTTTGTACAATTAGTATTCCTAGTTGTTTACACCCACAATTCAGTTTTACAAACTTTGCCTCCCATGGAGGTGGTGAAGTAAGTTTGTGCTAGATTCTACGTTAATATGCGCTTCGCAGCAGGCTGGAGCCCGGTTTTCCTCTCAGAGTGCAGTTAATGTCAGAGGGATGTGAAGAGAGTATTGCCTATTTGAATACAATGATCTTCTTCTACGGGATCTATTTCATAGGTTCTCTGTTATCGGTCGTAGAGATTCATCTCTTACCTCCCTTTTCAGATCGACGATATACTCTTATATACCATGACCTCTACTGATTCTCGTTTCAGTACTGGTTTGGCTATCTACTATATGTAGATGAGTGTCCTGGGGTAAGTAAGTCTTATTTTTGGTGACACTCTAAGCTATGGTTGGGCACTTTATATGTAAAGTTCTAAATATATGTCTTTAAACTTATATTTGCCATGATTCAGGATAATCAGTATTCCTTATTTTCAGACGGTCAGTTTCATTATTGGGATAATGCATATGAAATATTTTTTTCTTACCTTAAAATAATTTTTTTCAATTGATCTTTTTTCCCTGTGGGCATGGTTGCGTCATTTTTGACGTTCAGACGTTTTTTTGAGCCAAAATTGTGGGAGTCGTTTTTTTCGGCGTCACAGGATGTGGCGTCATACTTGGCGCCAAAAAAATATGGGCGTTGTACTTGGCGCCAATAATGTTGGCGTCATTTTTGGCGCCAAAAAATGTGGGCGTTATTTTTGTCTCCACCTTTTTTTCACATTATTTCAGTCTCATTTTTCATTGCTTCTGGTTGCTAGAGGCTTGTTCATTTGGCATTTCTTTCCCATTCCTGAAACTGTCATTTAAGGAATTTGATAATTTTGCTTTATATGTTGTTTTTTCTATAACATATTGCAAGATGTCTCAACATGACCCTGGATCAGAATCTACTTCTGTAAAGACGCTGCCTGATGCTGGTTCTACCAAAGTTAAGTGCATCCGTTGTAAACTTTTGGTAACTGTTCCTCCGGCTGTTGTTTGTGATAACTGTCATGATAAACTTTCTAATGCAGATTGTGTTTCCATTAGTAATAATCCATTACCTGTTGTTGTTCCTTCAACATCTAATGTTCAGGATGTCCCTGTTAATGTAAAAGAATTTGTTTCTAAATCTATTAGGAAGGCTCTGTCTGTTATTCCTCCTTCCAGTAAGCGTAAAAGGTCTTTCTCCAACATTGGTGTGTCCGGTCCACGGCGTCATCCTTACTTGTGGGATATTCTCTTCCCCAACAGGAAATGGCAAAGAGTCCCAGCAAAGCTGGTCACATGATCCCTCCTAGGCTCCGCCCACCCCAGTCATTCTCTTTGCCGTTGCACAGGCAACATCTCCACGGAGATGGTTAAGAGTTTTTTGGTGTTTAAATGTAGTTTTTATTCTTCTATCAAGTGTTTGTTATTTTAAAATAGTGCTGGTATGTACTATTTACTCTGAAACAGAAAAGGATGAAGATTTCTGTTTGTAAGAGGAAGATGATTTTAGCAGACAGTAACTAAAATCGGTTGCTGTTTCCACATAGGACTGTTGAGATGAAGTAACTTCAGTTGGGGGAAACAGTTAGCAGACTTTTCTGCTTAAGGTATGACTAGCCATATTTCTAACAAGACTGTGTAATGCTGGAAGGCTGTCATTTCCCCTCATGGGGACCGGTAAGCCATTTTCTTAGTCAAAACAAACAGAATATAGGGCTTATTATGGGCTAAAAAACTGGTAGACATTTTTATGGGCTAAATCGATTGCTTTATTTGTGCATATTATTCAAATTTAGGCTAACAATTGACATTTATAATCTTGGGGAACGTTTATAAAACGGCAGGCACTGTATTGGACACCTTTTTCAGTCAGGGGGCCTTTCTAGTCATAGACTGAGCCTCATTTTCGCGCCATTAATGCGCAGTTGTTTTTGAGAACAGGGCATGCAGATGCATGTGTGTGGATCTAAGAATCTCTGAAAAAGCTTTTAGAAGGCGTCATTTGGTATCGTATTCCCCTCAGGGCTTGGTTGGGTCTTAGCAAAGACTGTATCTGGGACTGTATAGGGGTTAAATTGAAAAACGTCTCTGGTTCCGTTATTTTAAGGGTTAAAGCTCTGAAATTTGGTGTGCAATACTTTTAAGGCTTTAAGACACTGTGGTAATTTTTGAACAATTCCTTCATACTTTTTCACATATTCAGTAATAAAGTGTTTTCTGTTTGAAATTTAAAGTGACAGTAACGGTTTTATTTTAAAACGTTTTTTGTGCATTGTTGACAAGTTTAAGCCTGTTTAACATGTCTATACCTTCAGATAAGCTATGTTCTATATGTATGAAAGCCAATGTGTCTCCCCATTTAAATTTATGTGATAATTGTGCCATAGCGTTCAAACAAAGTAAGGACAGTACTGCCACAAATAATGATATTGCCCAAGATGATTCCTCAAATGAGGGGAGTAAACATGATACTACATCATCTCCTACTGTGTCTACACCAGTTTTGCCCATGCAGGAGGCCCCTAGTACATCTAGTGCGCCAATACTTATTACCATGCAACAATTAACGGCTGTAATGGATAACTCCATAGCAAATCTTTTATCCAAAATGCCTACTTATCAGAGAAAGCGCGATTGCTCTGTTTTAAACACTGAAGAGCAAGAGGACGCTGATGATAATTGTTCTGTCATACCCTCACACCAATCTGAAGGGGCCATGAGGGAGGTTTTGTCTGAGGGAGAAATTTCAGATTCAGGAAAAATTTCTCATCAAGCTGAACCTGATGTTGTGACATTTAAATTTAAATTAGAACATCTCCGCGCACTGCTTAAGGAGGTGTTATCTACTCTGGATGATTTTGACAATTTGGTCATTCCAGAGAAATTATGCAAGATGGACAGGTTCCTAGAGGTTCCGGTGTCCCCCGACGCTTTTCCTATACCCAAGCGGGTGGCGGACATAGTAAATAAAGAGTGGGAAAAGCCCGGCATACCTTTTGTTCCTCCCCCTATATTTAAGAAATTATTTCCTATGGTCGACCCCAGAAAGGACTTATGGCAGACAGTCCCCAAGGTCGAGGGGGCAGTTTCTACTCTAAACAAACGCACTACTATTCCTATCGAAGATAGTTGTGCTTTCAAAGATCCTATGGATAAAAAATTGGAAGGTTTGCTTAAAAAGATTTTTGTACAGCAAGGCTACCTTCTACAACCAATTTCATGCATTGTTCCTGTCACTACGGCAGCGTGGTTCTGGTTCGAGGAACTAGAAAAGTCGCTCAGTAGAGAAACTCCATATGAGGAGGTTATGGACAGAGTTCACGCACTTAAATTGGCTAACTCTTTTATTTTAGATGCCGCTTTGCAATTAGCAAAATTAGCGGCGAAAAATTCAGGGTTTGCTATTGTGGCGAGCAGAGCGCTTTGGCTAAAGTCTTGGTCAGCGGATGTGTCATCCAAGACAAAATTACTTAACATTCCTTTCAAAGGTAAAACTTTATTTGGACCTGATTTGAAAGAGATTATTTCAGACATCACTGGGGGAAAGGGCCACGCCCTTCCACAGGATAGGTCTTTTAAGGCTAAAAATAAGCCTAATTTTCGTCCCTTTCGCAGAAATGGACCAGCCTCTAATTCTGCATCCTCTAAGCAAGAGGGTAATGCCTCATAACCCAAACTAGCCTGGAAACCAATGCAAGGCTGGAACAAAGGTAAGCAGGCCAAGAAGCCTGCCACTGCTAACAAGACAGCATGAAGGAGTAGCCCCCGATCCGGGACCGGATCTGGTGGGGGGCAGACTCTCTCTCTTTGCTCAGGCTTGGGCAAGAGATGTTCAGGATCCTTGGGCACTAGAAATAGTTTCTCAAGGTTATCTCCTGGAATTCAAGGAACTACCCCCAAGGGGAAGGTTCCACAAGTCTCACTTATCCTCAAACCAAATAAAGAGACAGGCATTCTTACATTGTGTAGAAGACCTGTTAAAGATGGGAGTGATACACCCAGTTCCAATAAAGGAACAAGGAATGGGATTTTATTCCAATCTGTTCGTAGTTCCCAAAAAAGAGGGAACGTTCAGACCAATTTTGGATTTGAAGATCCTAAACAAATTTCTCAGGGTACCATCGTTCAAAATGGAAACTATTCGAATGATTCTACCCACCATCCAGGAAAGTCAATTTATGACTACCGTGGATCTAAAGGATGCGTACCTACATATCCCTATCCACAAGGAACATCATCAGTTCCTAAGGTTCGCTTTTCTGGACAAACATTACCAGTTTGTGGCTCTTCCATTCGGATTAGCCACTGCTCCAAGGATTTTCACAAAGGTGCTAGGGTCTCTTCTAGCGGTTCTAAGACCAAGGGGCATTGCAGTAGTACCTTACTTGGACGACATTCTAATATAAGCGTCGTCCCTGTCAAAGGCAAAGGCTCATACGGACATCGTTCTAGCCTTTCTCACGGATGGAAAGTGAACAAAGAAAAGAGTTCTCTGTCCCCGTCAACAAGAGTTCCCTTCTTGGGAACAATAATAGATTCCTTAGAAATTAGGATTTTTCTGACAGAGGTCAGAAAATCAAAACTTCTAAGCTCTTGTCAAGTGCTTCATTCTGTTCCTCGTCCTTCCATAGCGCAGTGCATGGAAGTAATAGGATTGATGGTTGCAACAATGGACATAGTTCCTTTTGCACGAATTCATCTAAGACCATTACAACTGTGCATGCTCAAACAGTGGAATGGGGATTATACAGACTTGTCTCCAATGATTCAAGTAGATCAAAAGACCAGAGATTCACTCCGTTGGTGGCTGACCCTGGACCATCTGTCCCAGGGAATGAGCTTCCACAGGCCAGAGTGGGTCATTGTCACGACCGACGCCAGTCTAGTGGGCTGGGGTGCGGTCTGGGAATCCCTGAAAGCTCAGGGTCTATGGTCTCGGGAAGAGTCTCTTCTCCCGATAAACATTCTGGAACTGAGAGCGATATTCAATGCTCTCAGAGCTTGGCCTCAACTAGCAAAGGCCAAATTCATAAGGTTCCAATCAGACAACATGACGGCTGTTGCTTATATCAATCATCAAGGGGGAACAAAGAGTTCCCTAGCGATGAAAGAAGTGACCAAAATAATTCAATGGGCGGAGGATCACTCCTGCCACTTGTCTGCGATCCACATCCCAGGAGTGGAAAATTGGGAAGCGGATTTTCTGAGTCGTCGGACATTTCATCCGGGGGAGTGGGAACTCCATCCGGAAATCTTTGCCCAAATAACTCAATTATGGGGCATGCCAGACATGGATCTGATGGCGTCTCGTCAGAACTTCAAGGTTCCTTGCTACGGGTCCAGATCAAGGGATCCCAAGGCGACTCTAGTAGATGCACTAGTAGCACCTTGGACTTTCAACCTAGCTTACGTATTCCCACCGTTTCCTCTCATTCCCAGGCTGGTAGCCAGGATCAATCAGGAGAGGGCCTCGGTGATCTTGATAGCTCCTGCGTGGCCACGCAGGACTTGGTATGCAGACCTGGTGAATATGTCATCGGCTCCACCATGGAAGCTACCTTTGAGACAGGACCTTCTTGTTCAAGGTCCATTCGAACACCCAAATCTGGTCTCCCTCCAACTGACGGCTTGGAGATTGAACGCTTGATTCTATCAAAGCGTGGGTTTTCAGATTCGGTGATAGATACTCTGGTTCAGGCCAGAAAACCTGTAACTAGAAAAATTTACCATAAAATATGGAAAAAATATATCTGTTGGTGTGAATCCAAAGGATTCCCATGGAATAAGATAAAAATTCCTAAGATTCTCTCCTTTCTTCAAGAAGGTTTGGAGAAAGGATTATCTGCAAGTTCCCTAAAGGGACAGATCTCTGCTTTATCTGTCTTACTACACAAAAGACTGGCAGCTGTGCCAGATGTTCAAGCATTTGTTCAGGCTCTGGTTAAGATCAAGCCTGTTTACAGACCTTTGACTCCTCCCTGGAGTCTAAATCTAGTTCTTTCAGTTCTTCAAGGGGTTCCGTTTGAACCCTTACATTCCATAGATATTAAGTTACTATCTTGGAAAGTTTTGTTTTTGGTTGCAATTTCTTCTGCTAGAAGAGTTTCAGAGTTATCTGCTCTGCAGTGTTCTCCTCCTTATCTGGTGTTCCATGCAGATAAGGTGGTTTTGCGTACTAAGCCTGGTTTTCTTCCTAAAGTTGTTTCTAACAAAAATATTAACCAGGAGATAGTTGTACCTTCTTTGTGTCCGAATCCAGTTTCAAAGAAGGAACGTTTGTTACACAATTTGGACGTTGTCCGTGCTCTAAAGTTCTATTTAGAGGCTACTAAAGATTTCAGACAAACATCTTCCTTGTTTGTTGTTTATTCTGGTAAAAGGAGAGGTCAAAAAGCGACTTCTACCTCTCTTTCCTTTTGGCTTAAAAGCATCATTCGATTGGCTTATGAGACTGCCAGACGGCAGCCTCCTGAAAGAATCACAGCTCACTCCACTAGGGCTGTGGCTTCCACATGGGCCTTCAAGAACGAGGCTTCTGTTAACCAGATATGTAAGGCAGCGACTTGGTCTTCACTGCACACTTTTGCCATATTTTACAAATTTGATACTTTTGCTTCTTCGGAGGCTATTTTTGGGAGAAAGGTTTTGCAAGCTGTGGTTCCTTCCGTTTAGGTGACCTGATTTGCTCCCTCCCTTCATCCGTGTCCTAAAGCTTTGGTATTGGTTCCCACAAGTAAGGATGACGCCGTGGACCGGACACACCAATGTTGGAGAAAACAGAATTTATGCTTACCTGATAAATTACTTTCTCCAACGGTGTGTCCGGTCCACGGCCCGCCCTGGTTTTTTAATCAGGTCTGATGAATTATTTTCTCTAACTACAGTCACCACGGTATCATATGGTTTCTCCTATATATATTTCCTCCTGTCCGTCGGTCGAATGACTGGGGTGGGCGGAGCCTAGGAGGGATCATGTGACCAGCTTTGCTGGGACTCTTTGCCATTTCCTGTTGGGGAAGAGAATATCCCACAAGTAAGGATGACGCCGTGGACCGGACACACCGTTGGAGAAAGTAATTTATCAGGTAAGCATAAATTCTGTTTTTAAAACTTTTCATATTTCAGACGAATTTTTAAGTGACCGTCATCATTCTGACTTATCTGTTTCTGATGAGGATCTATCTGGTTCAGAAGATTCTGCCTCAGATATTGACACTGATAAATCTTCATATTTATTTAAGATGGAGTTTATTCGTTCTTTACTTAAAGAAGTGTTTATTGCATTAGATATGGAAGAGTCTAGTCCTCTTGATACTAAATCTACTAAGCGTTTAAATTCGGTTTTTAAACCTCATGTAGTTATTCCTGAAGTTTTTCCAGTTCCTGATGCTATTTCAGAAGTAAGTTCTAGGGAATGGAATAGTCTGTGTACTTCATTTACTCCTTCTCAAAGGTTTAAGAAATTGTACCCTGTGCCATCTGATAGATTAGAATTTTGGGATAAAATCCCTAAAGTTGATGGGGCTATTTCTACTCTTGCTAAACGTACTACTATTCCTACGGCGGATAGTACTTCCTTTAAGTATCCTTTAGACAGGAAGATTGAATCCTTTCTAAGGAGAGCTTATTTATGTTCAGGTAATCTTCTTAGACCTGCTATTTCTTTGGCTGATGTTGCTGCAGCTTCAACTTTCTGGTTGGAGGCTTTAGCACAACAAGTGTCAGACCATAATGCTTATAGCATTGTTAAACTTCTTCAACATGCTAATAACTTTATTTGTGATGCCATTTTTGATATCATTAGAATTGATGTCAGGTATATGTCTTTAGCTATTTTAGCTAGAAGAGCTTTATGGCTTAAATCTTGGAATGCAGATATGACTTCTAAGTCAACTTTGCTTTCTCTTTCTTTCCAAGGTAATACATTATTTGGTTCACAGTTGGATTCTATTATTTCAACTGTTACTGGGGGGAAAGGAACTTTTTTGCCGCAGGACAAAAAATCTAAAGGTAAATACAGGGCTAATCGTTTTCGTTCCTTTCGTCAGAATAAGGAACAGAAGCCTGACCCTTCCCCTAAAGGAACGGTTTCCGTTTGGAAGCCTTCTCCAGTCTGGAATAAATCCAAGCCTTTTAGAAAGTCAAAACCAGGGGGCGGAGTTAACCGCAGCACAGAGTGGCAGCACATTTAGAGAGCTCTCCCTGACTATCGTTAAAAGAGTTATTATTAACGGCTGAAATATCCTAGAAAAAGGGAAAAAGTGCTACCTCATGCTATTAGAAGTACCCGGGACTTAACTGAGACAGAAATCTCATCGGTACTAACCACCTTTAACCGCACATTGCGGATCGCTGCCAACCGCTTAACGGCCGGACCTCTACAGGAGACCCACATCTCAGGGACCTGAGACTCGGAAGGCTTACTGACCACGTTCGTATACGACCTAATACCTTTGGACTTTGGTCACAACAAGGTGACCTGCACCATAACAGCCGCGGACGCGGCACCGGAGAGAGATTTGCATTTGCGGCCCTGCTGGGTGGCTGCCGGAGACGGTCCACGCGACCGGGAGGAGACAGCTAACCCAGTCGCTGCAGACATTTGTGAAAAACATCCCAGTTACCACACATCCAGCTTACATTGGTGATCCGGAGGGTCGGGGCTCCGCTCCGGATCATACAGCACCCCACCCGGACTCAGGTAGCGAACATCGAGAGACCACCTGGGGTAAGAGTACTCTTTTGGGTCATAGACCCTCCTCAGGACTGCGGGCAAAAAGACAAGGGCGAGGAGGCTTTAAATTAAATTAAATCTTTATGGGCCTAAGGGGAAAACAGAGAAAAGACCCACAGCCTTAACTGCGCCACGCATCTACTTTTGAGCGCGAATCTCCACCATATTGAGGCCTATCTTTCAAGCTCATATCAGGCCTACTGAGAGGACCACGCAGATTAGCCACAGCGGGTAAGAGACTATAAAACACACCCTGATTTACCCTTTCTTGGGAACCCCATTATCCCGCTTGCCACATACCAACTGCTGACCGGCTGATACCATAACCCCGCAGACAACCATCATACAGACTGCTATTTAAATATAGTTGCAAAACCGGCACACCTTGTCATTACCCTATCAGGCCGGCAGAAAAATACTGAACACCCTGTTTGACCCTAGTACAATCTTATGATTGAAACCGAGCTGCTTAGAGAAATAATAAGGCAGTTATTCATATACCACACCTGAAAGTGAGAAACTATCCTGCCAGTTCTATTGAGATCACCTGTGTCTTTTGAACTAATATCTGAGGGTTACTGCTGTATATTTGAAATTTTGATCTCTCTCCCCCCTTTCCCGCCGGTCCTTTTGCCTGCGGGTCATAACCCAAATACCCTGCCCCATATCGCCCTGCAGGGGCAACTCCCTGGGAGAGAGATTAGACACTCAGAAGCAAGGCCGCGGACCTCTATATGTTACCATAACAACCAAGACCCTGTTATACACTTGCAGCATTTTCCTTTTTACTAAGTAGCTACAAGCCACATTAATATGTGAACTCCTTAGAAACAGCCCACGACCCCGCCAACCCATGAGCACCTAATCAACATACTAAAAGTAAGCGGATTCCCCCTAAAACAAGAATACAGAAAATAAAACAGCTAAGGTTCACATTTAGGAGCTCAGACCCATAATGTCTCAACTCCACAAAAGAAAGCAAAAGTCGCATGCTACCCCTAAAAGAACAGTCGTTGACCATTTCCAACACCCGGCCAGAATGACTCATACAAGATCTGAAGATGATGGTTCTGATACTGGGAGCCTGTCAGACACTCAACCTGGCAAAACCTTAACAAAAAGAGTTTCCAGATTACCATCCATAGAAGGTGCCCCTAACAACCTGATGGACTCTATCACAGCACTACTAGCATCCCACCATGATTCACTGTCACGGAAATTTGACAAATCTCATGCCGACCTTAAAAAAGATATAGGCAGCATTGGAGAGAGAACAGATGCGCTAGAGCGCAGACAGGAAGACCTTGCAGTTGACCATACGAATTTACTGAGTTACTCTCAATGCTTGGCTGGTCAAATAACAGACTTAGAACTAAAGTTAGCGGACTTGGAAGACAGGTCGCGCCGCAATAACATTCGAATTAAAGGGATCCCAGAGACAGTCCAACCACAGGATCTAGATGCTTACCTACAAGACCTTTTTAAAGCAGCCCTGGGCGCCGACCTGGGTA
Organism: Bombina bombina; assembly: GCF_027579735.1. Classification (NCBI taxonomy): domain Eukaryota; kingdom Metazoa; phylum Chordata; class Amphibia; order Anura; family Bombinatoridae; genus Bombina; species Bombina bombina. Next base: position 1,211,853,911 of record NC_069499.1, on the reverse strand, counting down.
ATGAAGCCCTCATTGACAGAGCACATAGAGCGGTCAGACCTAGATCTGCAGATGAGGGGAAGCCCCGTGATGTAATAGCCAAGCTACACTACTACACATTCCGAGAAAAGATCATCCGAGTTCTTGCAAGAGAAAAGTCATTACCAGAAAAATATGCTGATCTGCAGATTTACCCTGACCTCTCCCCACATACGCTTCAACTTCGTAGGCACTATCATCCGTATACCAAGATTCTCAGAGATAAAGGCCTGAAATATAGATGGGGCTACCCAGTATGGCTGTTCATCACCAAAGACAGCCAACAATTCCTCGCCACAACACCACAACAAGCCAGAGAACTTTTATTGAAATGGGAACTGCTCCCACGGGACTCAGGGGACCGTGACTCTAGCCCTGCTGAAAGCAGCGGGCTTCGGGCCTCTGCACCAACCTGGAGACCACTGCCACAACGGCCGACGCCCACTTCCAAAAGATCCCTGGACTCGAGGGACTTATCCTTAGCTGATGATACATAGGGAATCCGTTTACAGCTCTATTCATACAGTTTTGCATTGAACCAGAGGCTTTTTGTGGGTTTTTCCCACGCCCACCTTTCAAAAGGAACCTCGGGCCACAGATGAAGATGGGTGAGACATCCTGATTACATACTAACCTGAACTATATACCTTCACATTCCCATAATTTTGTAGTCGAACTGATAACCTCACTAGGTGTTATGTTCTAAATACAGGCTGTTCTTGATCTCCCTGTTAACGTTCTAACCATAGAACACTCAGTATACACAATATATGCATTGATAATACCTAGTATAATTAGACATGATTACCCCTATGTTTGCTGCTGATTGAATGAAGGATTGATTGTAATGTCTCACCCTTGTTATGTTTTTTCTTTAAGTATGTTCCTTAAGTTATTCTGAAATGTTTGCTCTGACCGCTTAACCACAGGATACACCATTAGAGATCTGACCAGCTGGCTCCACACCACACCCTATAACTCTCTTCCTGACCCTTATACCCTACGAACCCACACAAGGTCTGTCCCCACATGACAATACACTTGTACCCGACTATAAGTGACCTTGGCTATACTAAGACCACTAGAGGAAGGTAAGACTTGAATATATAAGTAAATCAGAACCGCAACCCCCGACCTTACACAGTAGCAGCTTACCACTGAAGGCTTAGCTACCTGTCACTTTCACATCTCTATAAGACTGCCCCCTTAGCTAGGAAGTCATATCCCCCCCTTGACTAAGACTTGCATTATGAGCTGGATACTTCCACAGCCCTAATTGACAGACATCTGATACCTCTTATCACGGAGTCACCTGGTCAGAGGACAGAGCACTTTCCCTCCTCTGGTTGGATAATTTGTTTATATGATTTTGTTCATTACTGTTTAACATGTTGCATATCAATTCAAGTATGTTATGTTATACTTATGTTGTGTTATAAAAGCGCTATTGTTATTGGGTTTGGCGGAGGCAATGGCTGACCTCTGTATATCTCCGCCCCACAAAAATAGTTGTGTCCCCCTGATAGACATCAGGAGAGACACTCATTGCGAAAGTGATTATTTGACACTTTTTTTTTCTCCCTCACCCTTTCATTGCTCTTTTACAAGAGTAATATTTAGGACGCCCGACTTCTTGACTAGAGCAGACACCACAGCTCGATAGACTACTGTTTTCGGCTCCTCGATAGCAGTCCCCATATTCCCTTTACCCTTCATTAGGATAGTACCCCTCCCTCAGTCCTCAACAGATCCTAGTAATGGCACCGATCAGAATAGCTACCCTCAATGCGCAGGGACTCAACTCCCCTACAAAGAGGAAACTCTTACTGAATTATATCCATACACACAAGATCCACATTCTGTTTCTCCAGGAGACACATTGGTCGCGAGAAACTCACACCATTAAGGGCACGAGACACTATCCTATCTGCAAACTTGCTTCTAATAACGCTGGAAAGACACGAGGAGTGGCAATTCTGCTCAGTAGAGACTTAACCTACACACTAGAACACGTTGAGAAAGATATAGAAGGTAGATTCCTCATACTAATCTGTAAACTTAATGGCGTTCAATAAACCCTAGCCTCAGTATACGCGCCGAACACAAAGCAGATCCCCTTTGTAAGACAGTTTCTAACCAGGATAGACCAACTCAAGAGAGGTCACCTAATTATAGGCGGAGATCTCAACATGGTATGGGACCCACATAGAGATAAGAGATCCCCCCTCACCACTCACTCAGATAGGAATGTCTCGTCAACTTCTAATGCCTTTAGAAAACTCATGTTCCAGCATTGTCTATACGATGCATGGAGGTGTCTAGCCCCTAATACTACAGATTTCACACACTACTCCAAAGCACACAACTCCTCCTCGAGGATTGACTTTGTCTTATGTGACTCCTGGTCCTTAGATAAGATGACAAATCCGACTATTCAACCATGCACATGGTCAGACCATGACATGGTCTATTTAGACTTCTCCGAACTACAGACCTTGACTAGTAGGCCCCCTTGGAAACTCCCTGATCAGCTGCTGACTGAGAGAGAGGTACCCTCACTTCTCCGGGAATTAACTGACTTTTTGACACACAATGATACAGGCTCCACTGACCTAGATATGGTCTGGGCAGCCCTTAAGGCGTTCTTGAGAGGATACTTCATCAAGACGTTAGCCCACCGTCGTAAGACAGGTTACCAATCCTTAGCCAAGCTTTATGGAGAGCTTTATTTCTTAGAGGCTACTAACAAATCATGCCCCGAATCCCTATTAGCCCGACAGATAGGCTACATTAGAGATGAAATTGCCAGAAGGGAAACCCTGCGAGTACAGGATAGTCTACATAGACTTAAACAATTATACTATTACAAGGGCAATAGGGCAGATAGGCTGTTAGCCAATAAACTCAGAAAGCGCGCACAACAGAGTAGGATAGCCTTTATCACAACTCCGAAGGGACCGGTCCACTCCCCCAAAGCAATAGGAGTAGCCTTCGCAGAATACTACTCCTCCCTCTATAACATCGCGTCAACTGAACTGACGACTAAAGCCACACCAGATGACATCCGTCAGTTCCTGGAGGGGCTGGACCTGCCTACGCTAACGGATGAGGCCAAAACTACGCTAGCACGGCAGTTTACACTGCGGGAGGTCAGCATGGCCATAGCTGACTTAGCACCCCACAAAGCCCCGGGCCCAGACGGCTTCACTGTCGCCTTCTACCAGGCCCTCAGTCCCTCACTCTCTCCATTTTTACTCCGTCTCTTTAATAGAGTGGCCCAACGTGGTGAGTTCCTTCCGGAATTTCTGGAGGCTAACATCACTACGATCCGCAAAGAAGGCAAAGACCCGTCGCTATGCTCTAGCTATAGGCCCATCTCCCTCATAAATGTTGACGCCAAGATTTATGCCAAGATCCTCGCCAACAGGCTGAGCGCACACCTCCAGACTCTAATACACTTAGACCAAGTGGGTTTTGTCCTTAATAGACAGGGTTCTGACAATACGCGCCGTCTATTGAATATATATTCAGAGGTAGCAGATCTAGGCCTACCCATGCTCACTCTGTCACTCGACGCTGAAAAAGCGTTTGACAGAGTGAGGTGGGACTACTTAACCCAGACCCTGATGGCATTTGGGATCCCTAATGCTTACATCAAAGCCACCATGGCACTTTATTCATCCCCCACAGCGGTGGTGAGAGGCTTGGGTTTCTGTTCCCCCGTGATACGGATAACGAATGGGACAAGACAGGGGTGCCCCCTGTTTCCCCTACTGTTTGTGCTAGCAATCGAGCCCCTAGGCGCAGCCATCAGGAAGTGCCCCGAAATACAGGGACTCCAGCTCCATGACACCATTCAGAAACTAGCTCTATTCGCGGATGATCTTACGGTCTTCCTTACGGAACCTCTAGACTCTCTCCCTCCATTGTTCCGCCTACTGCGGAAATTCGGCGAACTATCCTATTACAAAATCAATGTAAGTAAAACTGAGGTATATTCCCTCAACCTTCCTATTGAAGAAGAGCGCAGCATTCGGCTCCTCTACCCTTTCAGCTGGTCCAAAAAGGGCATTAAACATCTAGGGGTATTTCTGTCTCATTCCAAACAGATCACTATAAGAGAGAACTACGAGAAATTACTGAGAGAGATCACACTCGAATTGAATACCAATAGGTATGGCGAGATCTCATGGTTTGGCAGAATAGCGGCTCTCAAAATGATGGTCTTGCCCAGACTCACATACGCGTTCCGCTGTATCCCCATCCCAGTTCCGGTATCTTTGATCCGGAAGTTCCAGACCCTCTTTAATGCCTACACTTGGCATGACAAGAGACCACGAGTAGCAGCCCACATACTGCAAACTCCCATAGAAAGAGGAGGTGCGGGCCTTCCTAACGTGCGGAAATACCATGAGGCAGCAATGGTCACCCACGCCTCGGCTTGGGGTAATGGCCTCCCAGAGACCAGATGGAGGGAACTAGAACAGGCATCCTTGCCGGCACTGATAGAACTGGAGGACCTTCTGTGGCTCCCCCCGCATTGGCGGGCAAAAATTTGCATCTCTAACAGTATAGTTAAGGGGTGCCAAGAGACCTGGCTGAAAATGAGACACAGTAGACTCATAGCCCCACACCCCTCACCCGCGCACTCTATCAGAGGCCTTCTTGTGGGCTTGCCTGATATCCCTGCCGGCTCGTGGTCTGTCACAGAAGTGATCTCTCTGACAGACTTCTATGATAACAAGAGGCTAAAAACCCATGCGGCAATGTTGGCCCTACCCTCTGTAACCCCGAGGTTCCACTTTACACTTCTACGCCTTCGAGCGCTGCTGCGTTCTTGGGGCTTCCTAGAAGATGCGCTGAGAGACCCTACCCCGTGGGAATTACGCTGGAAGACCAATCTTCAGCTCCATAAACCTCTCTCGGTGCACTATCAGTGTCTACTGAGCGACCCTATCCCTTCCAAAACTACCCATATGGAGGCTTGGGAGAGAGATTTACAACTTACCTACCCACTAGAGATCTGGGAGGAAGCAATTTGTATCACTAAAAAGGCTACCCACTGTGTCACCCTATATGAGCTTTATTTTAAGATGATTACGAGATGGCATTTAGTACCTACTAAACTGCAGAAACTCTATCCCGATCACTCTCCCATGTGCTGGCGAGAGTGTGGAGAAAGGGGCACCCCGACCCACATCTGGTGGTCATGCCCAAAATTGTCAGGTCTTTGGAGAAGGACGGAAGCCCTATGTAAGGATCTCGAGCTGGTGGAAACAGTGGGTCCGGCTTTGGCGATTCTACATTTGGGAGTGGACCTGGTCCCTAAAGCTAAACGAAACTTACTAATATACATCCTCATCTCCACCAAACTACTAGTAGCCAGAAACTGGAAGAAAAGCCAACCCCCCAGATGGCAGGGAGTAGTAGACTGTATAAATTACATTAGAAGTATGGAAAACTATGTATATAGAGAACGCAAGACACTGACTGACTTCTGCCTTATCTGGGAGCCATGGGACACCCTTATGTCCCACACTGCGCATAACTAGTCTATCTGACACCCGACACTGCCACCATACCCTTACAGTCACTCCCCTGCATTCTGCTATACGAGGAAGCCGGACAGTGGACATTTAAGGGAACCAGAGACGGCATTACTGTAGCCTTTCTGGTCCCCCGCAAGATACGTGGTGCAATGACCCAAACTCACATATATATACATCCTCATTGTACCTGCAATATCCCCCTACTACATAGTCCTAACAATCCTATATGCTAATTTAAATGCCGTCCCAGTGGTTTATTTACTAAAGAGAGCCACTAGGCTCCACACTGTTTACTAAGATTCTAATTGACGGCCTCTGTAAAAATGAGGTGCGTGTGCCAATTGAGGCGGTAATTCGCCTCATGTTCAGAAGTTTGTGTTATGTTATACTGTTGTTCACTTTGTTATGATGCATAAGCTGTATGTCATGTGATCTACCTCAATAAAAACTATTTATAATAAAAGAAAGTCAAAACCAGCTCCCAAATCCGCTTGAAGGTGCGGCCCTCATTCCAGCACAGCTGGTAGGGGGCAGGTTACGATTTTTCAAAGATATTTGGATCAATTCGATTCACAGTCTTTGGATTCAGAACATTGTTTCTCAAGGATACAGAATAGGTTTCAAGATAAGACCTCCTGTGAGAAGATTTTTTCTCTCTCGCATTCCAGTAAACCCAGTGAAGGCTCAGGCATTTCTGAAATGTGTTTCAAATCTAGAGTTGGCTGGGGTAATTGTGCCAGTTCCAGTTCTGGAACAGGGTCTGGGGTTTTATTCAAATCTATTCATTATACCAAAGAAGGAGAATTCCTTCAGACCAGTTCTGGATCTAAAAATATTGAATCGTTATGTAAGAATACCAACATTCAAAATGGTGACTATAAGGACTTTTCTGCCTTTTGTTCAGCAAGGGCATTATATGTCCACAATAGATTTACAGGATGCATATCTTCATATTCCAATTCATCCAGATCACTATCAGTTTCTGAGATTCTCTTTTCTAGACAAGCATTACCAGTTTGTTGCCCTTCCGTTTGGTCTAGCAACGGCTCCAAGGATCTTTTCAAAGGTTCTCGGTGCCCTTCTCTCTGTAATCAGAGAACAGGGTATTGCGGTATTTCCTTATTTGGACGATATCTTGGTACTTGCTCAGTCTTTACATTCTGCAGAATCTCATACGAATCAACTTGTGTTGTTTCTTCAAAGACATGGTTGGAGGATCAATTTACCAAAGAGTTCTTTGATTCCTCAGACAAAGGTAACCTTTTTGGGCTTTCAAATAGATTCAGTGTCCATGACTTTGTTTCTAACAGAAAAGAGACGTCTGAAGTTGGTTTCAGCTTGTCGAAACCTTCAGTCTCAGTCATTCCCTTCGGTAGCTTTTTGCATGGAAATTCTAGGTCTCATGACTGCTGCATCGGACGCGATCCCCTTTGCTCGTTTTCACATGAGACCTCTTCAGCTTTGTATGCTGAACCAGTGGTGCAGGGATTATACAAGGATATCACAAATAATATCCTTAAATCCCAATGTTCGATCTTCTCTGACTTGGTGGTTGGATTACCATCGTTTAATTCAAGGGGCCTCTTTTGTTCGTCCAACCTGGACTGTGATCTCAACAGATGTGAGTCTTTCAGGTTGGAGAGCTGTATGGGGATCTCTGACAGCGCAGGGGGTTTGGGAATCTCAGGAGGCGAGATTACCAATCAACATTTTGGAACTCTGTTTGATTTTCAGAGCTCTCCGGTTCTGGCCTCTTCTGAAGAGAGAATCGTTTATTTGTTTTCAGACGGACAATGTCACAACCGTGGCGTATGTCAATCATCAAGGTGGGACTCACAGTCCTCAAGCTATGAAAGAAATATCTCGGATACTGGTATGGGCGGAATCCAGCTCCTGTCTAATTTCTGCGGTTCACATCCCAGGTGTAGACAATTGGGAAGCGGATTATCTCAGTCGCCAGACGTTACATCCGGGCGAATGGTCTCTTCACCCAGAGGTATCTCTTCAGATTGTTCAAATCTGGGGACTTCCAGAAATAGATCTGATGGCCTCTCATCTAAACAAGAAACTTCCCAGGTATCTGTCCAGATCCAGGGATCCTCAGGCGGAAGCAGTGGACGCGTTGTCGCTTCCTTGGAATTCTCATCCTGCCTATATTTTTCTGCCTCTAGTTCTTCTTCCAAGAGTGATCTCCAAAATTCTAATGGAACATTCGTTTGTACTGCTGGTGGCTCCAGCATGGCCTCACAGGTTTTGGTATGCGGATCTCATTCGGATGGCCAGTTGCCAACCTTGGACACTTCCGTTAAGACCAGACCTTCTATCTCAAGGCCCTTTTTTCCATCAGGATCTCAAATCATTAAATTTGAAGGTATGGAAATTGAACGCTTGATTCTTAGTCATAGAGGTTTCTCTGACTCAGTAATTAATACTATGTTACAGGCTCGTAAATCTTTGTCTCGGAAGATTTATTATCGAGTCTGGAAGACTTACATTTCTTGGTGTTCTTCTCATAAGTTTTCCTGGCATTCTTTTAGAATTCCTAGAATTTTACAGTTTCTTCAGGATGGTTTGGATAAAGGTTTGTCTGCAAGTTCTTTGAAAGGACAAATCTCTGCTCTTTCTGTTCTTTTTCACAGAAAGATTGCTAATCTTCCTGATATTCATTGTTTTGTACAGGCTTTGGTTCGTATCAAGCCTGTCATAAAGTCAATCTCTCCTCCTTGGAGTCTTAATTTGGTTCTGAGGGCTTTACAGGCTCCTCCGTTTGAACCTATGCATTCTCTGGATATTAAATTACTTTCTTGGAAAGTTTTGTTCCTTTTGGCTATCTCTTCTGCTAGAAGAGTTTCTGAGTTATCTGCTCTTTCTTGTGAATCTCCTTTTCTCATTTTTCATCAGGATAAGGCGGTGTTGCGGACTTCATTTCAATTTTTACCTAAGGTTGTGAATTCTAACAACATTAGTAGAGAAATTGTTGTCCCTTCATTGTGCCCTGATCCTAAGAATTCAAAGGAGAGATCTTTACATTCTTTGAATGTAGTAAGAGCTTTGAAATATTATGTCGAAGCTACTAAAGATTTTAGAAAGACTTCTAGTCTATTTATTATCTTTTCTGGTTTCTTTGGCGTCTTGGTTAAAGTCTTTGATTCATCATGCTTATGTGGAGTCAGGTAATTACCCGCCTCAAAGGATTACGTCTCATTCTACTAGGTCAGTTTCTACTTCCTGGGCTTTTAGGAATGAAGCTTCTGTTGATCAGATTTGCAAAGCAGCAACTTGGTCTTCTTTGCATACTTTTACTAAATTCTACCATTTTGTTTTCTCTTCTTCTGAAGCAGTTTTTGGTAGAAAAGTACTTCAGGCAGCTGTTTCAGTTTGATTCTTCTGCTTATGATTTCAGTTTTTTTCATTATTTAGATTTGGGTTGTGGATTATTTTTTCAGCAGAATTGGCTGTCTTTATTTTATCCCTCCCTCTCTAGTTACTCTTGCGTGGAAGTTCCACATCTTGGGTATCTGCTATCCCATACGTCACTAGCTCATGGACTCTTGCTAATTACATGAAAGAAAACATAATTTATGTAAGAACTTACCTGATAAATTCATTTCTTTCATATTAGCAAGAGTCCATGAGACCCACCCTTTTTGTGGTGGTTATGATTTTTTTGTATAAAGCACAATTATTCCAATTCCTTATTTTGATGCTTTCGCTCCTTTCTTTTCACCCCACTTCTTGGCTATTCGTTAAACTGAATTGTGGGTGTGGCGAGGGGTGTATTTATAGGCATTTTGAGGTTTGGGAAACTTTGCCCCTCCTGGTAGGAATGTATATCCCATATGTCACTAGCTCATGGACTCTTGCTAATATGAAAGAAATGAATTTATCAGGTAAGTTCTTACATAAATTATGTTTTTTTATTTCAAATGTAATAGAACTGAAACTTCACTTTTGATTTATGACTTCACATATTACTTTGAACAGTAAAACAAATGAGAATAGCACCAACACGAATATTGGTACTCAACCTAATATTTCTTAGCACAGCTTTTGGAGACAATAAATGCAACCAAGTGCTTTATGTAGCTCTGAATAAGATTTCTACACTTTTTGACTGGGATTTTGGCCCACACTTCTTGAACAAACCACTCCAGTTCTCTCAGGTTTGATGGGTGCCTTTTCCTAACAGCAAGCTTCAGCTGTAGAGTTTGGAAGAGGAGAAATAATGGTTTGGGTCTGTTTTACATGGTTTAATTCCAGGGCCCTTAGTTCCAGTGAAAGGTCATCTCAAAGTGATAGTAAATCCTAGCATTTCAAAAATGCTAGTATTTACCAGCACTTAAAATAAATGAGACCTTCCGTTGTGAGTTTGAAAAAAGGTATGGGAAAAGTACCTTATTTGCCACAGCTTCCTTGCCAAACTCAGTGGCCCCGGGTGCCCACAAAATAAATTATTTTTTGTTTTTATAAATGAGGTAATGTTTCCCTCTCTTAGCCAATGGCCATGCTAGCCATCGGCACAGTGCCATACAGGTAGTGCTGCTATTGGCTGAGAGGTTCAAACATCACCTCATTGGAAAAAAAGAGTTATGCCTTGGACGGCTGGAAACCCATTTTGTGAAGCTCTAGATGCATAATTGTTGTCCTGAAAGTTCAGTTTAACCTTTAAACAAGGTACATCTTCCTAGTGCGTGTGGAATGGGGCCCCTATTAAGCCCTAGCTTGCATTTCCAAAGTACCAATACAGCACCAGTATTATAAAATGATATATTTTTGATTGAATCCTATTGTGGCACAACAAACTGAAAAGAAAAAACTAAACAGTGATGCATTCTTTGTGTCCTTTTTAATAGTTGGATATTGGTGTATATGTGTATGTTTCTTTCATGTAATTAGCAAGAGTCCATGAGCTAGTGACGTATGGGATATACATTCCTACCAGGAGGGGCAAAGTTTCCCAAACCTTAAAATGCCTATAAATACACCCCTCACCACACCCACAATTCAGTTTTACAAACTTTGCCTACCATGGAGGTGGTGAAGTAAGTTTGTGCTTGATTCTACGTTGATATGCGCTTCGCAGCAGGCTGGAGCCCGGTTTTCCTCTCAGAGTGCAGTGAATGTCAGAGGGATGTGAAGAGAGTATTGCCTATTTGAATTCAATGGTCTCCTTCTACGGGATCTATTTCATAGGTTCTCTGTTATCGGTCGTAGAGATTCATCTCTTACCTCCCTTTTCAGATCGACGGTATACTCTTATATACCATTACCTCTACTGATTCTCGTTTCAGTACTGGTTTGGCTGTCTACTATATGTAGATGAGTGTCTTAGGGTAAGTAAGTCTTATTTTATTATGACACTCTAAGCTATGGTTGGGCACTTTCTATGTAAAGTTCTAAATATATGTCTTTAAACCTATATTTGCCATGATTCAGGATAATCAGTATTCCTTTAAAATCCAGACTGTCAGTTTCATTATTTGGGATAATGCATTTTAATTCAATTTATTTTTCTTTACCATGAAAATTTTCAGTTGATCATTTTTCCCTGTGTGCTGTTAGGCTCGCGGGGGCAGAAAATGTTTCTTTTTATTGCGTCTTTTTGTCATTTCCGGTGCCGTAGTTGACGCCGGAAGTTGTATTCTGTTAAACGTTATTTTTGACGCATGTGTATTCAGACATTTTTTTGCGCCAAAAAATGTGGCCGTCGGTTCTGGCGTCAGAGGATGTGGCGTCATACTTGGCGCCAAAAATATGGGCGTTGTATTTAGAGCCAATAATGTGGGCGTATTTTTTTATTCACTTTTTTTCCTCACATTATTTAAACCTCACTTTTTTATTGCTTCTGGTTTCTAGAAGCTTATTATTTTGCATTCTTTTCCCATTCCTGAAACTGTCATTTAAGGAATTTGATAATTTTGCTTTAAATATTTTTTTTTCTATTACATATTGCAAGATTTCACTGTTCCTGTTTCAAAACAATCTAAGAGGATTCCTGTTGACTGAGTTCAGTCCTACCAAAGCTAAGTTAATTTATTTTAAATGTTATGAATGTTTATCTTTAGATATGGTTTGTAATAAGTTATCATGATAAACTTTTACATGCAGAATCCATTAGTATTTATGCTTTATATATTGCCATTCTTTTTACATCTTATGTACAAGAAATATTTAGAAGATTTATAAGAAATATTTTTCTGATTCTATTTTAAAGGCTTTGTCTGACATCGTGCCTTCTAATAAAATTTTTAGGTCCTTTTCAAACTTCTTTTTTAATTATTGAAGTTTCAAATGACCAACAACATACTGATTTATCCTTCTCTGATGATGTTTTTTCTCATTCAGAATTTTCTTCATCAGATATTGACACTAACAAATCTACTTTTTTATTTTATTTTTTTATTAAAATACATTTGTTCTTTGTTGAAAAGGTGTTGATTATTTTGGATATTAAGGTAACTAGTTCTTTTTCAAGACTAGCTAACACTATTTCTGCTTATTTATTCTTCTGTGTTTTCAGAGGTTTTTTTCCAATTCCTCATACTAGGGAATGGAATAGGCTGAGAATTTTCTTTTATTCCTTCTTCAAAGGTTTTTAAACTATATTCTTTGCCGGCAGTTAAATTCAATTTGGAGGGTTCTCCAATTTATTGGGGCTATCTCTACTCCTACTAATTATGCTATTGTTTCTATAGCAAAATAGTATTTATTTTCCTTTAGATGGTTGTATCTTATTTATGGAAAATTATTTAGTTTCAGGTACTTTTCTTGGACCTGTGATTTATTTGGATGTTGCAATTGCTTCATTTTTTTTGTTTACTTTAAGATCAAGTATCAGATTATGATTTATTTTAGCATTGTTAAAGGGACAAAATTTACTAGACTAGGTGCTGTTGCATTTGTCTTGTTGTTTTGCATTTCTTGATTATGCAAGTCCACTGTATTGACTGGTCCTTTAACTGGACTATCATGCTAATAATTTCATTTGTGTCTTCTTTTTATTGAATATTTTCGCAAATGAGGTTTAATCTATGTCTTTAGCTGTTTTAGCTAGAAGAATTTTGTGATTTCTAAAAATCCATATTTCTTTTGTTCTAAGATAATCAATTATTTGTTTTATAATTGGATTCAATTCTTAACTGTTACTCTGGGCTTCAAGATTGAGTTCTAAGACTAAAACTTTAAGCTTATTCTAGTTTGGTTGTTCTTATTAAGGAACAAATTCCTGGATTCTTTCCCAAGTAACATGTTTTTTATTGGAAATTTTTCAGTTCGAAATCAGCTCCCTATAATTGCGATGTACGTGCCGTATTCCAGCTTGGCTGGCAAGGGGCAGGTTAAGACTTTTTTTGAAATTTATTTGGTTCTATTCGGTCCAAATTTCTTTGATTTTATTCCAGTAAGGCTAACACTTTAAGTGTGTTTCAGTCCTATATATTTTGGGTACTGTTGAAGCATGTCTGATCACCCGTGGGGTTCAAGCGCTGCTCAGACCTGGAATCTTCTGGGGTATTTCTTCCAGTTCCATTTTTAGGAACTGGGTTTTGGAGTTTTATTCAAACTATTCTGCCATTTTTTGGTCAGTGATAGCATTATTTGTTTTCATTAGATACAATAAATGCATATTTTCATTTTTCTGTTTTCATTCAGATTATTTTCTGAGGATGTGGAATCTCATATGATTCACTTTGTTCTTCCAGGACATAGTTAGAGGATCTTTTTTTCAAAAGCTCTTGATTCCTCACACAAGGGTCACCTTTTTTAGGTTTCCAGATAGTTTGTGTCACTGTCCTTGTCTCTATCAGACAAGGGATAATTTTATTGGGTTCCGTCTGTCGGTACCTTTAGTCTCTATTATTTCCTTCAGTTGCTATATATGCATAGAAGTTTTAGGTCTTATGGCCACAGCATTGGATTCAATTCCCTTTTGCTCATTTTCAATAGAAAGAACCTTTCCAGTCTTTTATGCTGAATTATGGTGCAGGGATTCTAGGATTTCGCATTTTAAATCTTCGAATCCTAATACTTATCTCTCTTGATTTGGTGGTTAAGATCACCATCATTTAGTTCTACAGGTCTCTTCGTTTCTTTCAACCTGGACCATGATTTCTACAAATGTGAGTCTTTTTGGTTCGGAGGCTGTCTAAGGATCTCTGTCAGCACAAGGGGTTTGGAAATCTCAGGAGGCGAGATTACCATTTGATATTTTAGAACTCCGTGCTTTCTCAGAGTTTTTCAGTTAGTTTCTTTTTGAAGAAGAGACGTTTATTGTTTTTCAGACAATATCACAACTATGGTGTATGTCAATCATCAGGGTAGGACTATCAGTCCTTAGGCTGTGACAGAAGTGTCTCGGATATTAGCTTGGGCTAAATCCAGCTCCTATCTAAATTCTGTGGTTCTTTTCCCAGGTATAGATATTTGGGAAGTGGATTATCTCTGTTAATCAAGCTTTACTTCCGGGAGAATGGTCTCTCTTACCCAGATATGTTTTTCAATGTTTCAGATGTGAGCATTTCTAGAAATAGATCTGTTGGCATCTCATCTGAATAAAGAACTTCCCAGGGGCCTATTCAGGTCCGGGGATCTTCAGGCGGAAGTAGTGTATGCATTGACATTTCTTTGGAATCATCTTTTTGCCTATTTCTTTCCGCCTCTAGTTCTTCTTCCAAAGTGATTTCCAAAATTCTTATGGAGTATTTGTTATGCTGGTGGCTCCAGCATGGCCTCTCAGGTTTTGGTATGTGGATCTCATTCGGATGGCCAGTTGCCAACCTTGGACACTTCCGTTTAAACCAGACCTTCTTTCTCAAGGCCCATTTTTTCCATCAGGATCTCAAATCATTAAATTTGAAGGGATGGAGATTGAACGATTGATTTTTAGTCATAGAGGTTTCTCTGACTCATTGATTAATACTATGTTTCAGGCTCGTAAATCTGTCTCTAGAAAGATTTATTATTGAGTCTGGAAGACCTACTTTTCTTGGCATTCTTTTAAAATTCATAGAATTGTATTATTTTTTCAGGTTGGTTTGGATAAGGTTTTGTCTTCAGTTCTTTGTTAGGACAAATCTCTACTCTTTCTGTTCTTTTTTCACAGAAAGATTGCTAATCATCCTGATATTCATTGTTTTGTACAGGCTTTGGTCCGTATCAAGCCTGTCATTAATTCAATCTCTCCTCTTTGGAGTCTCAATTTGGTGCTGAGGGCTTTACAGGCTCCTCCGTTTGAAACTATGCATTCTCTGAACTTTAAATTACTTTCTTGGAAAAGTATTGTTCCTTTTGGTTATTTCTTGTGCTAGAAGAGTTTTTGAGTTATCTGCTCTTTTTTGTGAATATCCTTTTCTGATTTTTTCATCAGGATAAGGCAGTGTTACTTCCTGATATTCATCATTTTGTTCAGGTTTTGATTCGTATCAAACCTGTCATTAAGCCAATTTCTCCTCCTTGGAGTCTTAATTTGGTTCTGAAGGTTTTTCAGGCTCTTCTATTTGAGCATATGCTTGCTCTAGACATTAATTACTTTCATGGGAAGTATTGTTCTTTTTGGACATCTCTTCAGCTAGAACAGTTTTTGAATTATCTGTTCTTTCTTGTGAATCTCTTTTTTCTGATTTTTTTCATCAGGATAAGGTGGTTTTTACTGTCCTCATTTCAATTCTTACCTAAAGTTGTAAATTCTAACAAACATTAGGGAGGAATTATTGTTTTCCTAAGACTTCTTTGGTGAGATTCTTACTTTCTTTGGATATGGTAAGAATTTTTGAAATTCTATGTTGAAGCTATTCAGATTTCAGATAGACTTCTAGTCTATTTTTTATCTTTTCTGGTTTTAGGAAGGTCAAAAAGCTTCTGCCATTTATTTGGCATCTTGCTTAAACTTTTGATTCATCATGCTTATTGGAGTCGGGTGGATTCCCACCTCGGAGGATTACGGCTCATTCTACTAGGTAAGTTTCTACTTCCTGGGCTTTTTAAGAATGAAGCTTCTGTTGATCAGATTTGCAAAGCAATGACTTGGTCTTCTTTGCATACTTTTACTATGTTCTACCATTTTGATGTTTTCTCTTCTTTAGAAGCAGTTTTGGTAGAATGGTACTTCAGGCAGCTGTCTCAGTTTGATTCTTCTGCTTATAATTTCAGTTTTTTTCATTATAAAAATTGAAACTTTTTTGATTTGGGTAGTGGATTAATTTTTCAGCGGAATTGGCTGTCTTTATTTTATCCCTCCCTCTCTAGTGACTCTTGCGTGGAAGTTCCACATCTTGGGTATTTATTATCCCATACGTCACTAGCTCATGGACTCTTGCTAATTACATGAAAGAAAACATAATTTATGTAAGAACTTACCTGATAAATTCATTTCTTTCATATTAGCAAGAGTCCATGAGGCCCACCCTTTTTTGTGGTGGTTATGATTTTTTTGTATAAAGCACAATTATTCCAATTCCTTATTTTTTTTATGCTTTCGCTCCTTTCTTATCACCCCACTTCTTGGCTATTTGTTAAACTGAATTGTGGGTGTGGTGAGGGGTGTATTTATAGGCATTTTAAGGTTTGGGAAACTTTGCCCCTCCTGGTAAGAATGTATATCCCATACGTCACTAGCTCATGGACTCTTGCTAATATGAAAGAAATGAATTTATCAGGTAAGTTCTTACATAAATTGTGTTTTTGTGTATGTGTGTATGTATGTGTGTATGTGTATATATATATATATATATATATATATATATATACTTTCGTAAAATTATGATGGTCCACCATAGCATATGGGATGTATTTCCCGCCACTAGGAGGAGGTCAACAACCCGCATCAGAGCTTAAAATCCCTCCTATCTGGCCTCGTAGGAGAAGGTTTAGATAGAGGTGTTTCCAGCTACTTGCTTTTGGATTTAAATTTGGGAGCTCAGACCAATATGAGACCCAGAGTCCCTGGGATTTATCATTCACAAAGATGACAGAGGAGAAACTTCACAGCAGCTGAATGATACAGAGACAGAAGAATACCCTGTTATGTGCACAACATTTCCCTATGAGACTTCAGCCATAATTACCCTCAGGTTTTGCAGGGACTTGTCCTTAGCCTCCCTCTGAGGGACACAGATATTTCCTACTGCAATCTTCTGCCATATCTGCACTGGATGGGATCTCTACTGGATACTGCTGCAGCTGCTTTGACGAGGATTCATCATGCCTGGTAAGCCAGTGGAGGGGTGTTGCATAAGGTAAGTGACTTTACACAGCACATACACAGCCCAGAGGCTATTTGTAGGTACTCTGACACATGTACAACATAGCTAGGGGATTTAGCTTGCGCTCCTCATGACACATTTTTTCTTGTTTTCAGGGACATAGCCAGGTAACACTGTTGCCCTTCACAGACCTCTGTTAGCGCTGGGGAAATATTTATGACACTTTTTAGAAAATAGGTGCCTGGCCCTTTAAGATAACAGCTAACTGCTCAGAGCTGTTAGCTACTCAATAGAAAAAACTCTGGTTAGACAGGGGTGCATGTTTTTATGTGGGAAAAGTATTTATTATGCTTGGTGCACTTTATATAATTGTATTATCCTCAAAATGGCCCTAAAGCCTTCTCTTAGGTACTGGCTTCTCTCACTGGGGTATCCCTGCCCTCTCAGCTTCCTGGGCTTTAGTATTCACTCAGAATCTGTTACTAGGCAGAAAAAAGCTCAGGAAATTTTGAGGCAATGTTTTCTTTAGATTTTAATGAGTAATTAATTTTCTTTCCAATGGCATGGAGAGTCCACAAATCCATTCAATTACTAGTGGGAATTAAACTCCTGGCCACCAGGTGGAGGAAAAACACACCCCAGCAAAACTTTAAGTATCCTCTCACAATCCCCAGTCATTCTTTGCCTGTGTACATCATAGGTGGTGTGCGAAGATGGTGTCTGAAAAAATCAAGTGTTATTCCTTTAATGGGTAGTTTCCCTGCAAGCAAGGATTGGGGCTGCTGTGTCCATGTAATCCTCTTTAGTAAGAGTAATAGTGGCTTTTAGCTGTTGTAGGTCGGTGAGGTAGTCCTTACTTTACCTACAAGTATTTATGCTAACCCCTATAAGGAAAACCAGGATTGGTTACTCTGTTTTTCCTCTTCTCTAGGTCCCTGTCAGAGGTTGGCTGAATCTGTCAGACCTAGGATTCGATGTCCGCCCCACAGCTGAGAAGAATGAAGACTTCTAACAGTGAGTCCTGTATCCCTGCCCTCATGGCTTGTGGCCTAATAGTGGCACATTGGGGGTGATGGGACTTTTCTTATTTCATCAATCCCCTGTGTGGCTGGGCATTGAGGGGCCATAACATGTGCTTAAATATCGCTCAGCGGCTGTCTCTTTAATTACAGAGGACGACAATCCCAGTATTAAGGGGTCTGCCTTTTAAAATCGTTTATGGGAATCTATAAGGGATATAGGCGACCGTGATTTTACTACCCTATTCCTTCTTAATATAAGGAGAGTCTACGGCATCATTCCTTACTGTTGGGAATACTGAACCTGGCCACCAAGAGGAGGCAAAGACACTCCAGCTAAAGACTTAAATACCTCTCCCACTTCCCTCAGTCATTCTTTGCCTTTCGTCACAGGAGGATGGCAGAGAAGTGTCAGAAGATTTCGGAGTAGTTCCTGCGGAAGGGTATCTGCCCTTGATAAGGGACTGGAATTTTAAGTGGTCTTGTCAGCCTCTCAGTGAGAGCATTGACAAAAGTTAGTCTGGAGATGCAGGGAGAGTCTTTCTGCGAACCCATCCAGACTGCATGCTAACAGCTCCTAAGCAATCATTGTTGACTAGTTTCACTGCCTGCTCATTTCTTCACTCAAGTCCATGTCTGGAGCGATGCTACAAGACTGTAACACTTGAGAGGCTGTGTTTCTGTTTCACAGCATGGATTCTGGTAAGATCGTTTCAATTTTTGCATATGTTGAAAATGCTAGAAGACAGGTTCACAGTGTGGCTCCTTTTATCCTAATAGAATAATGGGTTCATATCTCCTGAGGGAGATTAATAAACAGTGGGTATTAATCCAATGTGATGCTTTTGATTTTATGCTTCTTTATGTGTGAGATTTTATTGGGCTCATAGTCTCTTTATGTGGCTGGAACGCACAGATGTTTACTTTTACTTTGAAAGCTGTGCAGCTTGTAGCTTGGCATGCTTTTTCTCATAGCAAGGGCTGTCCTGCCTTGTGCACCATGTGACTGGGAGTGGTCTCACTCTCATTTCCTCTTTCCTGACCAAGCTTGCTGTCTGAGAAGACATTTTTCTCTCTATTGTCTGGGTCTAGGAGGTGGTAAGTGCCCCAGCCATTGGGAATATAAAGGTGCAGTTTTTGTGAGAAATACAAAGAATGTTTTATTTCTCCTGTTAAGTGTAGTCAGTCCACAGGTCATCCATTACTTATGGGATTATAACTCCTCCCTAACAGGAAGTGCAAGAGGATCACCCAAGCAGAGCTGCTATATAGCTCCTCCCCTCTACGTCATATCCAGTCATTCTCTTGCACCTAACTTAAAGATAGGACGTGTGAGAGGACTGTGGTGTGTTAAACTTAGTTTTTATTCTTCAATCAAAAGTTTGTTATTTTAAACGGCACCGGAGTGTGTTGTTTGTTCTCAAGCAGCATTAGAAGAAGAATCTGCTTGAGTTTTCTATGATCTTAGCGGTCGTAACTAAGATCCACTTGCTGTTCTCGGCCATTCTGAGGAGTGAGGTAATTTCAGAACAGGGGATAGCATGCAGGGTCCACCTGCAAGGAGGTATGTGCAGTAAATTATTTTCTAAGGAATGGAATTGACTCAGAAAATACTGCTAATACCGATGTAATGTAAGTGCAGCCTTAAATGCAGTAGTAGCGACTGGTATCAGGCTGATATGTATGTATGTATACTCTGAGGTATTTCTGGGGAATGGAATTTCACTAAGAAAATACTGTCAATATTAAAGTAATATTTGAACCTACACTGCAGTGAAAGCGACTAGCAGCAGGTTTATTAATAACACTTCATAATTTTCAAATTTAAAACGTTTACTGGCATGTTAATCGTTTTTTCTGAGGTACTTGGTGATAAAACTTTATGGGCATGATTTTTACCACATGGCTGTCGTTTTTTATGCATAAAAACAGTTTACTGAGCTTCCCCACTATTGTAATAGGAGTGGGAGGGGCCTATTTTAGCGCTTTATTGCGCAGTAAAAATTTAGTCACAGTCTTCCTATTTCTTCCTCCATGATCCAGGACGTCTCTACAGAGCCCAGGGGTCTCCAAAACTAGTTTTGAGGGAGGTAATCAGTCACAGCAGACCTGTGACAGTGTGTTTGACTGTGATAAAAACGTTTATTATTTCAACTGTTATCCGTTTTGGGTATTAAGGGGTTAATCATCCTTTTGCTGGTGGGTGCAATCCTCTGCTAACTTTATACATTTTCTGTTAAAATTTGGTTGTTTTAACATATTTGGTTCATTGTTAATTCAAATGTGTCACATTTTTATGTTTCTTAAAGGCGCAGTAGCGTTTTTTATATAGCTTGTAAATTTATTTAAAAGTTTTTTTTTTTCCAAGCTTGCTAGTTTTATTGCT
Source organism: Bombina bombina (assembly GCF_027579735.1). Taxonomy (NCBI): domain Eukaryota; kingdom Metazoa; phylum Chordata; class Amphibia; order Anura; family Bombinatoridae; genus Bombina; species Bombina bombina. Next base: position 1,211,833,741 of record NC_069499.1, on the reverse strand, counting down.
AGTCTGTTTAAACATGTCTGACACAGATGAATCTGTTTTGTTCACTATGTTTAAAGGCCAATGTGGAGCCCAATAGAAATTTGTGCACTCAATGTATAGATGCTACTTTGAATAAAAGTCAAACTTTATATATTAAGAAAATATCACCAGACAACGAGGGGAAAGTTATGCCGACTAACTCTCCTCACGTGTCAGTACCTTCGCCTCCCGCTCAGGAGGTGAGTGATATTGTGGCGCCAAGTACATCAGGGCGGCCCATACAAATCACTTTGCAAGACATGGCTAATGTTATGACTGAAGTACTATCTAAATTGCCAGAATTAAGAAGTAAACGCGATCACTCTGGGGTAAGAACAGAGTGCGCTGATAATAGTAGAGCCATGTCTGATACTGCATCACAATTTGCAGAACATGAGGACGGAGAGCTTCATTCTGTGGGTGACGGATCTGATCCAAGTAAATTGGATTCAGAGATTTCAAATTTTAAATTTAAGATTGAGAACCTCCGTGTATTACTAGGGGAGGTATTAGCGGCTCTGAATGATTGTAACACGGTTGCAATTCCAGAGAAAGTATGTAGGCTGGATAAATATTTTGCGGTACCGACGTGTACTGACGTTTTTCCTATACCTAAAAGGCTTACAGAAATTGTTAACAAGGAGTGGGATAGACCCGGTGTGCCCTTTTCACCCCCTCCTATATTTAGAAAAATGTTTCCAATAGACGCCGCCACACGGGACCTATGGCAGACGGTCCCTAAGGTGGAGGGAGCAGTTTCTACTTTGGCTAAGCGCACCACTATCCCGGTGGAGGATAGCTGTGCTTTTTCAGATCCAATGGATAAAAAATTAGAGGGTTACCTTAAGAAAATGTTTGTTCAGCAAGGTTTTATATTACAACCCCTTGCATGCATTGCACCTGTCACTGCTGCGGCGGCGGCATTCTGGTTTGAGTCTCTGGAAGAGACCCTTAGCACAGCTCCATTGGATGAGATTATAAACAAGCTTAAAGCCCTTAAGCTAGCTAATTCATTTATTTCTGATGCCGTAGTACACTTAACCAAACTTACGGCTAAGAACTCTGGATTCGCCATTCAAGCGCGCAGAGCGCTGTGGCTTAAATCCTGGTCAGCTGATGTGACTTCTAAATCTAAATTGCTTAATATTCCTTTCAAAGGGCAGACATTATTCGGGCCCGGCTTGAAAGAAATTATCGCTGACATTACTGGAGGTAAGGGCCATGCCCTGCCTAAAGACAGGGCCAAACCAAAGGCTAAACAATCTAATTTTCGTGCCTTTCGTAATTTCAAGGCAGGAGCAGCATCAACTTCCTCCGCTCCAAGACAGGAAGGAACTGTTGCTCGCTTCAGACAGGGCTGGAAACCTAACCAGTCCTGGAACAAGGGCAAGCAGGCCAGAAAACCTGCTGCTGCCCCTAAGACAGCATGAAGTGAGGCCCCCCGATCCGGAGACGGATATAGTGGGGGGCAGACTTTCTCTCTTTGCCCAGGCTTGGGCAAGAGATGTCCAGGATCCCTGGGCATTGGAAATCATATCTCAGGGATATCTTCTGGATTTCAAAGCTTCTCCTCCACAAGGAAGATTTCATCTTTCAAGGTTATCAACAAACCAGATAAAGAAAGAGGTGTTTCTACGATGTGTACAAGACCTCTTACTAATGGGAGTGATCCACCCAGTTCCGCGGTCGGAACACGGGCAAGGATTCTATTCAAATCTGTTTGTGGTTCCCAAAAAAGAGGGAACCTTCAGACCAATCTTGGACTTAAAGATCCTAAACAAATTCCTAAGAGTTCCATCGTTCAAAATGGAAACTATTCGAACCATCTTACCCATGATCCAAGAGGGTCAGTACATGACCACAGTGGATTTAAAGGATGCCTACCTTCACATACCGATTCACAAGGATCATTACCGGTATCTAAGATTTGCCTTCCTAAACAGGCATTACCAGTTTGTAGCTCTTCCCTTCGGGTTAGCTACAGCTCCAAGAATCTTTACAAAGGTTCTGGGCTCCCTTCTGGCGGTACTAAGACCGCGAGGCATAGCGGTAGCTCCGTACCTAGACGACATTCTGATACAAGCGTCAAGTTTCCAAACTGCCAAGTCTCATACAGAGTTAGTTCTGGCATTTCTAAGGTCGCATGGGTGGAAAGTGAATGTAGAAAAGAGTTCTCTAGGGCCACTCACAAGAGTTCCCTTTCTAGGGACTCTTATAGATTCTGTAGAAATGAAAATTTACCTGACGGAGGACAGGTTAACAAAACTTCTAAATGCTTGCCGTGGCCTTCATTCCATTCAACACCCGTCAGTGGCTCAGTGCATGGAGGTAATCGGCTTAATGGTAGCGGCAATGGACATAGTACCATTTGCGCGCCTGCATCTCAGACCGCTGCAATTGTGCATGCTAAGTCAGTGGAATGGGGATTACTCAGATTTGTCCCCTCTGCTAAATCTGGATCAAGAGACCAGAGATTCTCTTCTATGGTGGCTTTCTCGGCCACATCTGTCCAAGGGGATGTCCTTCCGCAGGCCAGATTGGACGATTGTAACAACAGACGCCAGCCTTCTAGGTTAGGGCGCAGTCTGGAATTCCCTGAAGGCTCAGGGATCATGGACTCGGGAGGAGAGACTCCTTCCAATAAACATTCTGGAATTAAGAGCAATTTTCAATGCTCTTCTGGCTTGGCCTCAGTTAGCAACTCTGAGGTTCATCAGGTTTCAGTTGGACAACATCACGACTGTGGCTTACATCAACCATCAAGGAGGAACAAGGAGTTCCCTAGCGATGATGGAAGTCTCAAAGATAATTCGCTGGGCAGAGTATCACTCCTGCCACCTGTCAGCGATCCACATCCCAGGCGTGGAGAACTGGGAGGCGGATTTTCTAAGTCGCCAGACTTTTCATCCGGGGGAGTGGGAACTTCATCCGGAAGTGTTTGCCCAACTGCTTCATCATTGGGGCAAACCAGATCTGGATCTCATGGCGTCTCGGCCAGAACGCCAAGCTTCCTTGTTACGGATCCTGGTCCACGGACCCGGGAGCGGTGCTGATAGATGCTCTGACAGCCCCTTGGGTCTTCAACATGGCTTATGTGTTTCCACCTTTCCCAATGCTTCCTCGATTGATTGCCAGGATCAAACAGGAGAGAGCATCGCTGATTCTAATAGCGCCTGCGTGGCCACGCAGGACCTGGTATGCAGATCTAGTGGACATGTCGTCCTGTCCACCATGGTCTCTGCCTCTGAGACAGGACCTTCTGATTCAGGGTCCTTTCAAACATCCAAATCTAATTTCTCTGAGGCTGACTGCATGGAGATTGAACGCTTGATTCTATCAAAGCGTGGATTCTCGGAGTCAGTGATTGATACCTTAATACAGGCTAGGAAACCTGTTACCAGGAAAATTTACCATAAAATATGGCGTAAATATTTATATTGGTGCGAATCCAAGAGTTACTCATGGAGTAAGGTTAGGATTCCTAGGATATTGTCTTTTCTACAAGAGGGTTTAGAAAAGGGTTTATCTGCTAGTTTGTTAAAGGGACAGATTTCAGCTCTGTCTATCCTTTTACACAAACGTCTGGCAGAAGTCCCAGACGTTCAGGCTTTTTGTCAGGCTTTGGCTAGGATTAAGCCTGTGTTTAAGACTGTTGCTCCACCGTGGAGCTTAAACTTAGTTCTTAACGTTCTGCAAGGTGTTCCGTTTGAACCCCTTCATTCCATCGATATCAAGCTGTTATCTTGGAAAGTTCTGTTTTTAATGGCTATTTCCTCGGCTCGAAGAGTCTCTGAGTTATCGGCCTTACATTGTGATTCTCCTTATCTGATTTTTCATTCAGACAAGGTAGTTCTGCGTACTAAACCTGGGTTCTTACCTAAGGTAGTCACTAACAAGAATATCAATCAAGAGATTGTTGTTCCATCATTGTGCCCTAATCCTTCTTCAAAGAAGGAACGACTTTTGCACAATCTAGACGTCGTCCGTGCCCTGAAATTTTATTTGCAGGCAACTAAAGATTTTCGTCAAACTTCTTCCTTGTTTGTCGTTTACTCTGGACAGAGGAGAGGTCAGAAAGCTTCGGCTACCTCTCTCTCTTTTTGGCTTCGTAGCATAATACGTTTAGCCTATGAGACTGCTGGACAGCAGCCCCCTGAAAGGATTACAGCTCATTCTACTAGAGCTGTGGCTTCCACTTGGGCCTTTAAGAATGAGGCCTCTGTTGAACAGATTTGCAAGGCTGCAACTTGGTCTTCACTTCACACTTTTTCAAAATTTTACAAATTTGACACTTTTGCTTCTTCGGAGGCTGTTTTTGGGAGAAAGGTTCTACAGGCAGTGGTTCCTTCCGTGTAAAGATCCTGCCTTGTCCCTCCCGTCATCCGTGTACTTTTAGCTTTGGTATTGGTATCCCATAAGTAATGGATGACCCGTGGACTGACTACACTTAACAGGAGAAAATATAATTTATGCTTACCTGATAAATTCATTTCTCCTGTAGTGTAGTCAGTCCACGGCCCGCCCTGTTTTTACGGCAGGTCTAAATTTTAATTAAACTCCAGTCACCACTGCACCCTATAGTTTCTCCTTTCTCGTATGGTTTCGGTCGAATGACTGGATATGACGTAGAGGGGAGGAGCTATATAGCAGCTCTGCTTGGGTGATCATCTTGCACTTCCTATTAGGGAGGAGTTATAATCCCATAAGTAATGGATGACCCGTGGACTGACTACACTACAGGAGAAATGAATTTATCAGGTAAGCATAAATTATATTTTTCTGTGCCCTACTGTCATTAGCTTAAGCTATGGAGGATTCTGATATACTTGAGGGTACTCCCCCTATTCCAAGTAGTAATACCTGTTTATATTGTGAGGAGGCCTTGGTATGCCCACCCTCTCAACTATGTTCCACGTGCTTTCACAACGTTATTAGGTCTAAAAAGGTTAACCCCTTTAGTACCACTGAGCCGTCCACCTCTGTGGACTCGCCGTCCCGTGAGGTGCATACCCATCAGTCATTCTCCCTCTACACATGCAGTTTCCCGTAGCACGCCTGATCCTCCATCTGGAGGTAGCCTTTTACCATCAGATTTTACCGAGCAGTTAAAGACTGGTGTCTGAGGCCCTTAGTGCTTTACCTCGCCCCGCTAAACGCAGGCAAAAGGTTAAACATAGCTCTCCTGCCCAGGGGTCATCAAGTAATTTATTGGATTTATCTGTTTTTGCTCAGTTATCTGAGGCTTCAGAGGGTGAACTTTCTGGGTCGGAGTCTGCTACCTCTAGGCCTCCTGCGGCGGAGGAACCAGCCTTTAGATTTAAGATTGAACACTTACGTTTTCCTCTAAAGGAGGTCCTGTCTACATTAGAGGTTCCAGAGGCCAAGCTGCCTGATGAACCTTTAGTTCCTAAATTAAACAGAGTTTACAAGGACAGGGTTGTGCCGTTAACTTTTCCTGTACCTGTAAAAATGGCGAACATTATTAAAAATGAGTGGGATAGAATTGGATCTTCCTTTTCCCCTTCATCTTCCTTTAAGAAATTATTCCCGGTCCCGGACTTTCAATTATAGTTGTGGGGCTCCATCCCTCTGGAGGATAGTTAGTCGTTCAGAGAACCGATGGATGAGAAGAGGGAAACTTTTCTAAGAAAAAGGTTTCAACATACGGCATACTTGTTTCAACAGGCAGCGGCTGTTGCCTCGGTTGCTGGAGCTGCGGCCTACTGGTACGACTCCTTAGCAGAATTGATCGAGGTGGAGGGTCCCCTCGACGTTATCCAGGACAGAATTAAAGCCTTGAGAATGGCTAATTCTGTGTGATGCAAACATGCAGAATATTCACCTAAATGCTAAGGTTTCTGGCCTTTCAGTGCAGACCCGTCGGGCGCTATGGCGGAAGTCCTGGTCTGCAGATATGACTTCTAAGTCTAGACTCCTTTCCTTTTAAGGGAAAGATTTTATTTGGTCCAGGCCTGGACTCCATTATCTCCATGGTTACAGGGGCAAGGGTGCCTTCCTACCACAGGATAAAAAGAACAAGTCTAAGGATCAAGGCTCTAATTTTCGTTCCTTTTGTTCTGAGAAATCCCAACAACAACAGTCCTCCTCTAAGCCTGAGCAAACCAAGAGTACTTGGAAGCCGGCTCAATCCTGGAATAAATTCAAGCAGAGCAAGAAGCCTGCCGAGACTAAGTCAGCAAGAAAGGGCGGCCCCCCATCCAGCACTGGATTGTGTAGACTGTCGCCGTTTTCAGGCACTTGGTTCTGGGATGTGCAGGATCCATGCATCCTGGAGGTCATAGCTCAGGGATACCAGATAGGTTTCAAATCTCATCCACCCAAGGGCAGATTTCTCCTCTCAAGCCTGTCTTTCAAGCCAGAAAAGAGAGAAGCCTTTCTGGGGTGCGTGCGGGATCTGTCCTCTTTAGGGGTCATTGTCCCGGTTCCTATCACAGAAAGAGGTTTGGGATACTATTCAAACCTGTTCGTGATCCCAAAGAAGGAGGGAACTTTCCTCCATATTCTGGACCTAAAGTGCTTAAATTTCTAAATGTCCCCTCGTTCAACATGGAGACAATAAGGTCCATCCGTTCCTTAGTTCAGGAAGGCCAGTTCATGACCACTATAGATTTGAAGGATGCTTACCTTCATGTTCCAATCCACAAGGATCACTTCCAGGCTCTAAGTTTTGCGTTCCTGGACCAAGTCATTGCACTTTTGGCCTAGCTACTGCCCCAAGGATTTTCACAAAGGTTCTTGGGGCTCTTCTAGCCATTGTCAGAACCTGGGGTATAGCAGTAGCTCCCTACTTGGACGATATTCTGCTACAAGCTCCATCTTTTTGTGTGGCAGAGGACCATTCGGTATCTCTTTTCTCTCTTCTTCGGTCTTATGGATGGAAGATAAACTTAGAAAAGAGTTCTCTTATTCCAAGCACCATGGTAGAATTCCTGGGTACTGTAATAGACTCGATATCCATGAGGATAATTCTAACAGACCAGAGACTAGCTTCAGCATGTCTTGCCCTCCAGACCTCCTTAAGGCCACCTGTGGCTCAGTGTATGGAGGTAATTGGTCTCATATTGTCCAGCATGGACATCATTCCCTTTGCTTCTGTCTCAGACCGTTGCAACTGTGCATGCTGAGGCACTGGAACTGCAATCATTCGGATCTGTCTCAACAGATTTCTCTGGACAACCGGTCAAGAGAATCACTCTCTTGGTGGCTCTGTCCCAAGGGACATCCTTTCTAAGACCATCCTGGGAGATTGTGACTTCGGACGTGAGTCTATCAAGATGTGGAGCTGTTTGGTGTGCCAAGAAGGCACAGGGCCTGTGGTCTCAGGAGGAATGCTCCCTCCCAATCAACATTCTGGAACTTCTGGCAATCTTCAATGCTCTGAAGGCTTGGCCCCTTCTGGATTTGTCCTGGTTTATAAAATTCCATTCAGACAATATAACCTTGGTGGCTTACATCAATCATCGGGGGGAGGGGGGCGAGAAGTTCCCTAACAATGAGGGAAGTATCTCGGATTCTGGAGTGGGTGGAGGCCAACAGCTGTTGGCTGTCAGCAATCCACATTCCGGGTGTGGACAACTGAGAAGTGGATTTTCTCAGCAGACAGTACTTTCATCTGAGGGAATGGTCTCTCCATTCTGAATTGTTTGCGGAGATATGCTACAGGTGGGGGACGCCGGAGATAAACCTTATGGGGTCTTGTCTTAATACCAAGCTACCCAGATATGGGTCGAGGTCCAGGGATCCTAAGGCGGAGCCAATAGATGCATTAGCGGTGCCTTGGAGGTTCAATCTAATTTACTTTTTCCCGCCAGTACCACTCCTTTCTTGTGAAGTGGCATCAGTGATGCTGATTGCTCCATCGTGGCCGCGAAGGATGTGGCTTGCGGATCTGGTGGGGATGTCATCTTCTCCTTCATGGAAGTTACCCTGTCGCAGTTATCTGCTGGAACAAGGCCCTTATGTTCATCAAAATCTAGATACTCTGAGGCTGACTGCGTGGAGATAGAACGCCTCGTCTTAGCCAAGAGAGGTTTTCCTGAGAGAGTTATTGATACATTTATTTTTTTTTATTATTTTTTTTTTAATTCTTTATTAGAAAAATTGGATAAAATGTACAAAAGAAAAAAGAAAAAGATAAGAGTGTGAGCAAAACACATAACAAGAAAAAAGTCATTTGGGATATTATTACATCTATAAAAATAGTTAACCATCACTGATTTATGCTACCCCATTGTTTCCCCTTCTTTCACTTCACTCTCTTTCCACTATAATTCAACAATCTTTAATCAAGACGCTAAATATCTTCGTACTATTATCTTATCGATTCAGACAAATATGGAACCTGTCCATTCCCCACTCATCCCCACCCCTCCAAGTATAAAAGAAAAAAGAGAGAAAGAGAAGAGAAAAAAAAGGGGGGCAAATTAACCCAATACTTCCTCGCTTCCCACAGACAGTGGGATTATTTGTGATATACTTAACACAGCATCTTCCCCCATATACTTAATAAATCCCAGCCATGTTTTCTTGTAACTCAAAACATTTCCTTTGTTATAAAATTTAGTATTGTAGGCCTTCAGGAACGCCTGTCTGAGTAGCTTTTTTTTTACTGTTCTTATGGAGGGAATCTTATCATTGACCCAATTTGCATAGAGTAAGGATCTCGTTAAAATTATGACCCACTGTATAAATTTAGTGTTTACCCCCCAGTTAACCACCTTATTTAGGAAGATAGAATTTTCTCCCAATAAGTGAATCTTCTTCTTTGTAACCATAAGAAGGAAATATTCAATTTTACCCCACATCTGTCTAACCTTGGGACATGAAAACACCATGTGTATTATAGATGGATCTACCTCCCCACATTTTACACATTTATTATCTATTAATTTATTCAATTTTTGTACCCTTCTTGGGGTAATATAGTCAAAGTGTATTGATCTGAAGTGAGATTCTCTGAAATTGGCCGACTTTGTAATATTCTTAATAATTTCAAAGCTCTTGGGAATAATCACACTGATACTAAGGTTATAGTTGCCCCACCTATTAGTGTAATCTGCAATAACTGTCTCTGGGGTTTGTAGTATACCATATAGAATAGATAAAAGACCCCTTTTAACTCTTGGACAATCTAGGATCGGATGTTTATGAACGATCCTTGAGTCTTCGACTAACATTTGCAACAGATAATGTTTTGCCTGAAAAAAGTAAAACTTGTCTGATGATGGCACATAATATTTTAACTGAAACTCCCTAAAATTATAAGGGCGTGTCGATAAAGGATTGATCAATTGATTTATATATATAATATTTTTAATCCTCCAATGATGAAATACCTTATAACTTAAGCCTGGAATAAATCTAGGATTTCCCAAAAAGGGCAGATATCTAGTGGTCATAATGACCTACCGATCTCATTGCCGTCCTCCAAGCCCTTATAATATCTGTATAAAGAGAATGTGTCCGAATTCTTAAACAGAGTTCCCTGTCTGAAGCGTGCAAAATAAATGGCAACGATAATGGCCCACAAACTGCATACTCTATTTCACGGTTCGAGAAATTATCCGCATCTGTTAACCAATCCAATGGATATCTTATTAAAGCTGCATTGTTATAATTTTTTAAGTTAGGGAGAGCCAGTCCCCCTTTAGAGATTGGAAGATATAATTTTTCTAATCTAATCCTCGGCTTTTTCCCTTTCCACAGAAAGTACCGGAGTTCTTTCAAAATAATTGTGGATATCTATATCTTTTATCATTATTGGGAGCATTCTAATGAGGTAGAGAATTCTGGGTAGAATAAACATTTTAAATACTGCCACCCTTCCCGTTAATAAGAGCGGCATATTAACCCATTGTTTCAATCTTTCAATATTGTGTTGAAGGGCTGGAGTAATATTTAATTCATACCATTTAGCTGGATCTGATGATAGGTAAATTCCCAAATAACTTAATTTCTGTGTTTCTATGAATTGATATATTTGAGTATCCATTGGTTTCTTTAACCATAAGATTTTGGATTTAGAGTAATTGATTTTGTAACCTGATACCACTCCATAAGAGTCCAGTATATCTATTATACACTTGACATATTTATCTGGGGATGAAACAAACATTAAAAGGTCATCCGCAAAAAGCGAAATTTTAACCCTTTCTTTACCAATCTCAGCACCTACCAAAAAACTCCTAAGAAGAATGGCCAGTGGCTCCTGTACTAGATCAAAAAGCAATGGGGACATAGGACAGCCCTGCCTTGTGCCCCTCTTCAAGGGGAAGGGGGACGATAAGTAGCTATTGACCAAAACCGAAGCTTCTGAATCAGAGTATACATTCGCTATTAATCCCAAAAACCCACCCTCAAAACCATATCTAGCCAATACTTCCATCATGAATGCCCACTCGACTCTGTCGAAGGCCTTCTCTGCATCCAAAGATAGCAGGAAGGCCTCCGTCAGAGCCGAGTCATTCTCCCCACAACTGTGGCTACTATACTTGTATTACTTGGAGTATCTTCCTTATATTCATCATTTCTGGAGTTCTACCCATTACAAACCCCGCCTGATCAATATGGAGTAATCTTGGAAGAATAGTTTTAAGTCTATCTGCCATTATTTTCATCAATATCTTGTAATCAAGATTTAAAAGAGAGATTGGCCTATAAGAAGATAATTGTGTAACATCTGTCCCCTCCTTAGGGAGTAGAATAATATTAGCTGACTTAAATTGTGCAGAGATCTTTTGACTATGAATAAAGAAATGATAATATACTTCCCTCAGAGTTTCTACAATATCCTCTTTAAGGCATAGATAAAACTCTAGTGGCAAGCCATCCGGCCCAGGTGCCTTTCCCTTGCTCATAGCCTTTAGGGTATTTAAAATATCTATCTCAGTGATAGGTGCATTAAGCTCTGTTTTATCTTCCTCTGTAATTTTTGGGAGCTTAATGTTTATTAAAAACTTCTGAATAGTTTCTTTTTTAGGAGATTGAGATAGATATAGATCTGCAAAATATTTCTGAAATAATAATGTAATCTCTTCCACTTTATTTTGTATTTTACCCTCTGAGTTAATTAAACCTATTGTTTTCCTTTTTTTTGTTCTATTTATCAAATTCGCTAGATATTTACTGCCTTTATTCCCGAATCTTTCAAAATATGCTGAACCTTTCAAAAGGGCTTTCCCTGCTATAGAGAGCAAGAACTCGTCTCTTTCTTTCCCTGCTTTATAATAAGCTTCTCTATTCTCCTTTGTCGGCAAATTTCTCATTCTTGAGTATGCTGAGGATAGAGCTGCCGAGAGTTTCTCCTGACTAATTTGGGCTTCTTTCTTTGCTTTAATTACGTATGTTGTAATATTTGCTTTCAAAGTAGCTTTTGCTGCTTCCCAGTAAATGTCTACATTCCCTGTATAATTCAGATTGTTGTACTTAAATTCCTGCAATTTTCCCTTTAAAAACTGGGCAAACTTAAATGAGTTATTCAAATAACTGGGCATATAAAATGAGTTATAATTTGGCTTATTAGGTTCCTTTATTATCAAAACTATAGGAGCATGATCTGATAATGTAAACTCCAAGATTTTTGTGTCCTGAATTCTATTGATCAATGTTCCGGATATCAAAAATAAATCTAACCGAGCTAATGTCAAATGTTTTTTTGATAGGCACGTAAATTCTAAATTATTGGGATTGAAAAATCTCCATACATCCCTCAAATTGTATGATTCTAATAGAGTTGAATTTTTTTTTTTTTTTTTCATATTTTGCATTCCGATTGGGAATTGTTTTCCTCTGATTGCCCCCCAGTTTCCCTCTATCAAGGATAAAGTCTGGTGTAATATTATAGTCTCCCATAATTATTGTCTCATACATTGAAAATTTATCTATAATTTTAAAGATGTTCCCCCAGAATTTCCAATCTAATTTATTGGGACCATATATGTTTCCAATAAAATAATCCCTACCATCTATATTTATATGTATAAATACATATCTCCCTTCCTTATCGATTATTTTTTTCTTAATTATATAATTCAGTTTCTGGTGTAGTACAATTGCTACCCCCCTTCAGATTTCTTATATCATGAGCCGATAACTTCAGCTATCCATCCCGCTCTGATTTTTTGATGTTCACACTCAGACAGGTGTGTTTCCTGGAGGCCTATAATATCCACTTTCTTCTTACTCAAGAAATTCAAAATGGCTTTGCGTTTTATTGGGGAATTTATCCCCCCTACATTCCAAGATAGTAATTTAACCATTACTTTCCTTCAGAAAGAGAAAAAAAAAAAAAAGGGGGGCGGAAAGAGGGGGAAAGGGAGCAAGACCATATACCTCAAAGCAACTAAATCCTCTCCTTATTGTTTACATCTTTATCTCATCTTTATGAGTCATTATTCCATATACTTTCATTTTGATACATATTGAACAGATACCCATCTCATCATATTACCCTTTCTATATTCCTAACACCTCACAGTGAACCCCTTCCCTAAAAGGAAAAAAAAAACCTTCATTAAAAATCTAGACACATAAAACCTATACAATTACAAAAGAGCTAACCCAATTATGCAAAAATTCCCTTGCCTTCAGTACTTTACATTCATTTCTCATAATTTCCTTTTTTTCAATAAACAAGCTGGTATATTATTCCTGTAAGCTCTCTATAAGTATTTGAGTATGCTCAAAGGAGAAAAAAACAAAAAAACAAAACAACCTTCGTTAAACATCTAAACACATAAAACCTATGCAATTACAAAAAAGCTAACCCAATTGTGCAATGATTTCCTTGCCCTCGGTGCTTTACATTCATTTTGCATATTTTCCATTTTTTCAATAAACAAGCTGGTATATTATTCCTATGAACTCTCTATAAATATCTAAATATACAAAAAAAAAAGAAGAACCTTCGTTAAATGTCTAAACACATAAACCTGTACAATTACATAAGAGATAACCCAATTGTGCAAAAAATTTCCTTGCCTTCAGTGCTTTACATTCATTTTCATATTTTCAATAAACAAACTAGTGTATTATTCCTGTGAACTCTCTATGAGTATCTAAATATAACAAATGTGCTTTACATTCATTTCTCATATTTTCCATATTTTCAATAAACAAACTAGTATATTGTTCCTGTGAACTCTTCTATAAATATCTAGGTATTCAGGTGGTGGTGGGGGGGAAATAAAATAAAAAAGCAAACAATTTTAGATAAACCTTCATTAAATGATTAAACACATAAAACCTATACAGTTAAAGAGAGCTGACCTAATTATGCAAAGATTCCCTTGCCTACAGTGCTTTACATTTTACATTCATATTTTCAATAAACAAGCTAATATATTATTCCTGTGGATTCTCTATGAGTATCTAAATATGGAGAAAAAAAAAACGGGAAATTATCCTTAATCCCCCAGGGAAAAAAAAGCATCACTGGAAGGTGATGGGTAGTCCAGCAATAAAAAACTAATTGGGTTTCATATCTCTGTCCAGAAATCTTTGGGCTTGATCTGGGGATTCAAAAACAAAAAAGTCGTTCCCCTCTCTGATTTTCAATTTAGCTGGATACATTAAGGAAAAGTTATTTCCTCCCTTCACCAACTGTGTACAGATATGCGAGAATGCTTTCCTTTTGCTTGCAGTCTCATTTGAAAAATCCTGGAAGATTAAAACTCTGCCTTCTTTATAAGTGAGCTGATGCAGTTTTCTATAGGCTCTCAAGATAGCCCATTTGCTTTGAAAGGACAGATATTTCACCACCACAGCTCTGGGCCTAGCTGGTCTTGTCTCAGAGGCTTCCAATACTCGTCCCACCCGGTGGGCTCTTTCTCCCACAAATCTCACTCCACCTCCTTCTATTTCCCATAGTGAAGGCAGGATTATTTCTGCAAAGTGTATCAAGTTTTCTGGTTTAACCTCTTCAGTTTGCCCAATTATCCTTAAGTTGTTTTGTCTGCTTCTGTCCTCCAATTCTTCAACTTTAGCTTCCAATCAATTTAACATTTCGTTTTATTAATAAATTAAGTTTGGTATCCTGAGTAGTTAAATTATCTTCACAGTATGAAATTCTTTGCTCCATTTCTGTGAGCCGCTCATTTTGCCTCTTCATCTTCTCCATTATTTAAGCCAATTTTATATTTATTTCTTCCATTTTAGGAAAAATTAATGCAGAAACTTGATTAGCAATAATATTGGCCTCACTTTCTTCTTCCAGTATTGATGAGCCAGAAATATTAATATTTTTAGTAGATTTTCTATCCCCTGTTTCTTTCATGTAATTAGCAAGAGTCCATGAGCTAGTGACGTATGGGATATACATTCCTACCAGGAGGGGCAAAGTTTCCCAAACCTCAAAATGCCTATAAATACACCCCTCACCACACCCACAATTCAGTTTTACAAACTTTGCCTCCTATGGAGGTGGTGAAGTAAGTTTGTGCTAGATTCTACGTTGATATGCGCTCCGCAGCAAGTTGGAGCCCGTTTTTCCTCTCAGCGTGCAGTGAATGTCAGAGGGATGTGAGGAGAGTATTGCCTATTTTGAATACAGTGATCTCCTTCTACGGGGTCTATTTCATAGGTTCTCTGTTATCGGTCGTAGAGATTCATCTCTTACCTCCCTTTTCAGATCGACGATATACTCTTATTTATATACCATTACCTCTGCTGATTTTCGTTTCAGTACTGGTTTGGCTTTCTACAAACATGTAGATGAGTGTCCTGGGGTAAGTAAATCTTATTTTCTGTGACACTCTAAGCTATGGTTGGGCACTTTGTTTATAAAGTTCTAAATATATGTATTCAAACATTTATTTGCCTTGACTCAGGATGTTTAACATTCCTTAGTTTCAGACAGTCAGTTTCATATTTGGGATAATGCATTTGAATCAATCATTTTTTCTTACCTTAAAAAATTTGACTCTTTTTTCCCTGTGGGCTGTTAGGCTCGCGGGGGCTGAAAATGCTTCATTTTATTGCGTCATTCTTGGCGCGGACTTTTTTGGCGCAAAAAATCTTTTCTGTTTCCGGCGTCATACGTGTCACCGGAAGTTGCGTCATTTTTTGACGTCTTTTTGCGCCAAAAATGTCGGCGTTCCGGATGTGGCGTAATTTTTGGCGCTAAAAAATATGGGCGTCGCTTTTGTCTCCACATTATTTCAGTCTCATTTTTTCTTTGCTTCTGGTTGCTAGAAGCTTGTTTATTGGCATTTTTTCCCATTCCTGAAACTGTCATTTAAGGAATTTGATCAATTTTGCTTTATATGTTGTTTT
Source organism: Bombina bombina (assembly GCF_027579735.1). NCBI lineage: Eukaryota > Metazoa > Chordata > Amphibia > Anura > Bombinatoridae > Bombina > Bombina bombina. The sequence goes on along the minus strand of NC_069499.1, from coordinate 1,211,818,432 downwards.
TTCTCTTACATATTGCAAGATGTCTCACGTTGCATCCGAGTCAGAAGATACTTCAGGAAAATCGCTGTCTAGTGCTGGAACTACCAAAGCTAAGTGTATCTGCTGTAAACTTTTGGTAGCTATTCCTCCGGCTGTTGTTTGTATTAATTGTCATGACAAACTTGTTAATGCAGATAATATTTCCTTTAGTAATGTACCATTGCCTGTTGCAGTTCCTTCAACATCTAAGGTGCAGAATGTTCCTGATAACATAAGAGATTTTGTTTCTAAATCCATCAAGAAGGCTATGTCTGTTATTTCTCCTTCTAGTAAACATAAAAAATCTTTTAAAACTTCTCTCTCTACAGATGAATTTTTAAATGAACATCATCATTCTGATTCTGATGACTCTTCTGGTTCAGAGGATTCTGTCTCAGAGATTGATGCTGATAAATCTTCATATTTATTTAAAATGGAATTTATTCGTTCTTTACTTAAAGAAGTACTAATTGCTTTAGAAATAGAGGATTCTGGTCCTCTTGATACTAATTCTAAACGTTTAGATAAGGTCTTTAAATCTCCTGTGGTTATTCCAGAAGTTTTTCCTGTTCCTAATGCTATTTCTGAAGTAATTTCCAGAGAATGGGATAAATTGGGTAATTCATTTACTCCTTCTAAACGTTTTAAGCAATTATATCCTGTGCCGTCTGATAGATTAGAATTTTGGGACAAGATCTCTAAGGTTGATGGGGCTATTTCTACCCTTGCTAAACGTACTACTATTCCTACTTCAGATGGTACTTCGTTTAAGGATCCTTTAGATAGGAAAATTGAATCCTTTCTAAGAAAAGCTTATCTGTGTTCAGGTAATCTTCTTAGACCTGCTATATCATTGGCTGATGTTGCTGCAGCTTCAACTTTTTGGTTGGAAACTTTAGCGCAACAAGTAACAGATCATGATTCTCATAATATTATTCTTCTTCTTCAACATGCTAATAATTTTATCTGTGATGCCATTTTTGATATTATCAGAGTTGATGTCAGGTTTATGTCTCTAGCTATTTTAGCTAGAAGAGCTTTATGGCTTAAAACTTGGAATGCTGATATGGCTTCTAAATCAACTCTACTTTCCATTTCTTTCCAGGGTAACAAATTATTTGGTTCTCAGTTGGATTCTATTATCTCAACTGTTACTGGTGGGAAAGGAACTTTTTTTTACCACAGGATAGAAAATCTAAGGGTAAAAACAGGGCTAATAATCGTTTTCGTTCCTTTCGTTTCAACAAAGAACAAAAGCCTGATCCTTCATCCTCAGGAGCAGTTTCAGTTTGGAAACCATCTCCAGTCTGGAATAAATCCAAGCCTTCTAGAAAGGCAAAGCCAGCTTCTAAGTCCACATGAAGGTGCGGCCCTCATTCCAGCTCAGCTGGTAGGGGGCAGGTTACGTTTTTTCAAAGAAATTTGGATCAATTCTGTTCACAATCTTTGGATTCAGAACATTGTTTCAGAAGGGTACAGAATTGGTTTCAAGATGAGACCTCCTGCAAAGAGATTTTTTCTTTCCCGTGTCCCAGTAAATCCAGTGAAAGCTCAAGCATTTCTGAATTGTGTTTCAGATCTAGAGTTGGCTGGAGTAATTATGCCAGTTCCAGTTCTGGAACAGGGGATGGGGTTTTATTCAAATCTCTTCATTGTACCAAAGAAGGAGAATTCCTTCAGACCAGTTCTGGATCTAAAAATATTGAATCGTTATGTAAGGATAACAACGTTCAAAATGGTAACTGTAAGGACTATCTTGCCTTTTGTTCAGCAAGGGCATTATATGTCCACAATAGATTTACAGGATGCATATCTGCATATTCCGATTCATCCAGATCATTATCAGTTCCTGAGATTCTCTTTTCTGGACAAGCATTACCAGTTTGTGGCTCTGCCGTTAAGCCTAGCTACAGCTCCAAGAATTTTTACAAAGGTTCTCGGTGCCCTTCTGTCTGTAATCAGAGAACAGGGTATTGTGGTATTTCCTTATTTGGACGATATCTTGGTACTTGCTCAGTCTTTACATTTAGCAGAATCTCATACGAATCGACTTGTGTTGTTTCTTCAAGATCATGGTTGGAGGATCGATTCACCAAAAAGTTCATTAATTCCTCAGACAAGGGTAACCTTTCTGGGTTTCCAGATAGATTCAGTGTCCATGACTCTGTCTTTATCAGACAAGAGACGTCTAAAATTGATTTCAGCTTGTCGAAACCTTCAGTCACAATCATTCCCTTCGGTAGCCTTATGCATGGAAATTCTATGTCTTATGACTGCTGCATCGGACGCGATCCCCTTTGCTCGTTTTCACATGCGACCTCTTCAGCTCTGTATGCTGAATCAATGGTGCAAGGATTACACAAAGATATCTCAATTAATATCTTTAAAACCGATTGTACGACACTCTCTAACGTGGTGGACAGATCACCATCGTTTAATTCAGGGGGCTTCTTTTGTGCTTCCGACCTGGACTGTAATTTCAACAGATGCAAGTCTCACAGGTTGGGGAGCTGTGTGGGGATCTCTGACGGCACAAGGAGTTTGGGAATCTCAGGAGGTGAGATTACCGATCAATATTTTGGAACTCCGTGCAATTTTCAGAGCTCTTCAGTCTTGGCCTCTTCTAAAGAGAGAATCGTTCATTTGTTTTCAGACAGACAATGTCACAACTGTGGCATACATCAATCATCAAGGAGGGACTCACAGTCCTCTGGCTATGAAAGAAGTATCTCAAATTTTGGTTTGGGCGGAATCCAGCTCCTGTCTAATCTCTGCGGTTCATATCCCAGGTATAGACAATTGGGAAGCGGATTATCTCAGTCGCCAAACGTTGCATCCGGGCGAATGGTCTCTTCACCCAGAGGTATTTCTTCAGATTGTTCAAATGTGGGAGCTTCCAGAGATAGATCTGATGGCGTCTCATCTAAACAAGAAACTTCCCAGGTATCTGTCCAGATCCCGGGATCCTCAGGCGGAAGCAGTGGATGCATTATCACTTCCTTGGAAGTATCATCCTGCCTATATCTTTCCGCCTCTAGTTCTTCTTCCAAGAGTAATCTCCAAGATTCTGAAGGAATGCTTGTTTGTTCTGCTGGTAGCTCCGGCATGGCCTCACAGGTTTTGGTATGCGGATCTTGTCCGGATGGCCTCTTGCCATCCGTGGACTCTTCCGCTACGACCAGACCTTCTGTCGCAAGGTCCTTTTTTCCATCAGGATCTCAAATCCTTAAATTTAAAGGTATGGAGATTGAACGCTTGATTCTTGGTCAAAGAGGTTTCTCTGACTCTGTGATTAATACTATGTTACAAGCTCGTAAATCTGTATCCAGAGAGATATATTATAGAGTCTGGAAGACTTATATTTCTTGGTGTCTTTCTCATCATTTTTCTTGGCATTCTTTTAGAATTCCGAGAATTTTACAGTTTCTTCAGGATGGTTTAGATAAAGGTTTATCCGCAAGTTCTTTGAAAGGACAAATCTCTGCTCTTTCTGTTCTTTTTCACAGAAAGATTGCTAATTTTCCTGATATTCATTGTTTTGTACAAGCTTTGGTTCGTATAAAACCTGTCATTAAGTCAATTTCTCCTCCTTGGAGTTTGAATTTGGTTCTCTGGGCTCTTCAAGCTCCTCCGTTTGAACCTATGCATTCTTTGGACATTAAATTACTTTCTTGGAAAGTTTTGTTCCTTTTGGCGATCTCTTCTGCCAGAAGAGTCTCTGAACTATCTGCTCTTTCTTGTGAGTCTCCTTTTCTGATTTTTCATCAGGATAAGGCGGTGTTGCGAACTTCTTTTGAATTTTTACCTAAAGTTGTGAATTCCAACAACATTAGTAGAGAAATTGTGGTTCCTTCATTATGTCCTAATCCTAAGAATTCTAAGGAGAAATCGTTGCATTCTTTGGATGTTGTTAGAGCTTTAAAATATTATGTTGAAGCTACTAAGTCTTTTCGAAAGACTTCTAGTTTATTTGTTATCTTTTCCGGTTCTAGAAAAGGCCAGAAAGCTTCTGCCATTTCTTTGGCATCTTGGTTGAAATCTTTAATTCATCTTGCCTATGTTGAGTCGGGTAAAACTCTGCCTCAAAGGATTACAGCTCATTCTACTAGGTCAGTTTCTACTTCCTGGGCGTTTAGGAATGAGGCTTCGGTTGATCAGATTTGCAAAGCAGCAACTTGGTCCTCTTTGCATACTTTTACTAAATTCTACCATTTTGATGTATTTTCTTCTTCTGAAGCAGTTTTTGGTAGAAAAGTACTTCAGGCAGCGGTTTCAGTTTGAATCTTCTGCTTATGTTTTTCAGTAAACTTTATTTTGGGTGTGGATTATTTTCAGCAGGAATTGGCTGTCTTTATTTCATCCCTCCCTCTCTAGTGACTCTTGCGTGGAAAGATCCACATCTTGGGTAATCATTATCCCATACGTCACTAGCTCATGGACTCTTGCTAATTACATGAAAGAAAACATAATTTATGTAAGAACTTACCTGATAAATTCATTTCTTTCATATTAGCAAGAGTCCATGAGGCCCGCCCTTTTTTGTGGTGGTTATGATTTTTTTGTATAAAGCACAATTATTCCAATTCCTTATTTTATATGCTTTCGCACTTTTTTCTTATCACCCCACTTCTTGGCTATTCGTTAAACTGAATTGTGGGTGTGGTGAGGGGTGTATTTATAGGCATTTTGAGGTTTGGGAAACTTTGCCCCTCCTGGTAGGAATGTATATCCCATACGTCACTAGCTCATGGACTCTTGCTAATATGAAAGAAATGAATTTATCAGGTAAGTTCTTACATAAATTATGTTTTTTTGTTTTGGTGACATTTTCTGAGATTTCAGGTATTTATCCATCCAAAGCCTTTCCTTTATCATTACACATATACCAGCTTGTCAGCTTGTTAGCTCTTTAAAGCAAAAAGGGGAGATTCATGCTCTCAAGCCCTTTAATATTTTACTTAGTTTTTAAGAGGTAGAGACGTTCCAAAACTTTAAGTGGAGTGAGGAAGGGGCTTATATTCATACCATCTATCATAAACCTTTATACTTAAAGGGTGACGAGTTGTAAAACAGCTTTATATAGTCAGCCTGGTTTAACAAAAGTTCACATTCTCTTTAGCCAGTAAAAAAGATTGCAGACCCAGCCCCCTTTGATTCTGTAGCAGCCACTCACACACCCTTTTTGTTAGTTAAACATATAGTTACACTCTGAATGTTCATACAGATGGGCCCAAAACTAATCTCCTCTCCCTTATTTTCTGAGGAGTTTAAGGATTTTTTTTCTGCAGTGGGGGAGGGGAAGTAGATGTGTGCTTAAGCTTATAACTGCAGCTACACTTCTCTGGAATTGCTTAGTGCCCAGATATTCTGGCTTAAATATCACAGGCTTAAGTATTCACCTTATTGCCCATAGAGTATTCACATGCCACACTATCACACCTCAAACAGTGCACAATTGTAAACACTCAGTTCAAAGTTTTCAGATGCTGCTGTATTTTAAATGTTCATCTTTTTTTTTTCCCCTTCAAAACCAGGTATTGCTACAATCACTTTACAATGCACAGTCTGATATTAAGAGTTATGGAGGAGAGCAGTACCTTATTTCCTCTGTTGTTGAATTCTTCCTTATGTTAACCCTCTGTATCTTAGGGCCTGCGTGCTTAAACTTAGGGGGAGGGTCTCACCTGTTGTTAATGGTGATTGAATTTCTAAAGCAGACTCACTACCGTGGGCCTATGCCATTCCTCCTGGCCGTGGCTTGTTCCCGGATCATCCAGTTCGTCCTATTTACTGTCACTTTGCCGACCTGCAGACCAACTATGCCTCAGTGGGTTTGTTGGAATGCAGCGTTGCTGCTAGACAGAGCTAGCTTCTTTAGCTCCTGGTAGGTGCTCAGTTCTCAGCACCTTCCCTCTCTGCCTCACACTGCAGCCGCACAGCTCCTCAGCAACTTCCTGTGTGACTTAAGGCGACACCACTATGACACTCCTCCCCCCCGAGCATCGTTATTGATACTCTCATTCAAGCTCGTAAGCCGGTTACTCGTCGCGTCTGTCATGAGGTGTGGAGAATCTATTTATTCTGGTGTGAAGAGCTTGGATTTCCATGGCATAAGGTTAAGGTTGCCAGGATCCTATTGTTTCTCCAGGATGGACTGGAGAAGGGTCTTTCTGCCAGTTCCCTGAAGGGACAGATTTCAGCCCTGTCTGTTTTACTGCACAAGAGGCTCACAAAGCTTCCAGATGTACAGTTTTTTGTTATTTTGTTAAGGCTCTGATTAGGATCAGACCTGTGTTCAGATCACAGGCTCCTCCTTGGAGTCTGAATATTGTTATTATGGTTTTGCATTGGGCTCCGTTTGAGCCTATGCATGAAATTGACATTAAGTTGTTGTCCTGAAAGGTTCTTTTTCTACTGGCTATTGCTTCTGCGTGCAGAGTTTCTGAGATTGCCACTTTGCAATGTGAGCCTCCTTATCTTGTGTTCCATTCTAATAAGGCTGTCCTACGTACTAAATTAGGGTTTCTTCCTAACGTTGTGTCAGACCACATATCAAGAGATTGTGGTTCCTTCCTTGTGTGTCCTAATCCTTCTTCTTCGAAGGAACGTTTGCTTCATAATTTGGACGTGGTTTGCACCTTGAAGTTCTACCTTCAGGCTACTAAGGATTTTAGACAAACTTCTTCCTTGTTTGTTGCCTATTTTGGGAAGCGTAAGGATCAGAAGGTCTCTTCGACTTCCTTATCTTTTTGGTTGAGTGTTATCCGCTTAGCTTATGAGACAGCGGGACATAGGCCTCCTCAGAGAATTACAGTTCCTTCTACTAGAGAAGTGGATTCCTCTTGGGCCTTTAAGAACTAGTCCTCTATGGATCAGATTTGTAAGGCGGCTACCTGGTCCTCCTTACATGCTTTTTCTAAATTTTACAAGTTTGATGTTTTTGCTTCGGCTGAAGCAGATTTCGGGAGAAAGGTTTTGCAGGTTGTGGGGCCCTCAGATTAGGGTCCGCCTTTCTTTTTGTCCCTCCCGTTATCATTCAGTGTCCTCTAGAGCTTGGGTATAAGTTTCCCAACAGTTAGGAATGATGCCGTGGACTCTCCTTATATTAAGAAGGAAAACATAAATTATGCTTACCAGATAATTTCATTTCCTTCTGTATAAGGAGAGTCTACGGCCCCCGCCCGTGTTTTCCGATGGGCGGCCCTCTAAATTATATTTCTTCTGTTAAGTGTGATCAGTCCACGGGTCATCATTACTTCTGGGATATTACTCCTCCCCAACAGGAAGTGCAAGAGGATTCACCCAGCAGAGCTGCATATAGCTCCTCCCCTCTACGTCACTCCCAGTCATTCTCTTGCACCCAACGACTAGATAGGATGTGTGAGAGGACTATGGTGATTATACTTAGTTTTATATCTTCAATCAAGAGTTTGTTATTTTAAAATAGCACCGGAGTGTGTTATTATCTCTCTGTCAGAGTTTGAAGGAGAATCTACCAGAGTTTTTGTTATGATTTTAGCCGGAGTAGTTAAGATCATATTGCTGTTTCTCGGCCATCTGAGGAGAGGTAAACTTCAGATCAGGGGACAGCGGGCAGATGATTCTGCATAGAGGTATGTAGCAGTTTTTATTTTCTGACAATGGAATTGATGAGAAAATCCTGCCATACCGATATAATGTCATGTATGTATACTTTACACTTCAGTATTCTGGGGAATGGTACTTCACTAGAATTACACTGTAAGAAATACATAAAGCTGTTTAATAACTAGAGATTATGTTTAACGTTTTTGCTGGAATGTAAAATCGTTTTCATTTACTGAGGTACTGAGTGATTAAATGTTTGGGCACTATTTTTCCACTTGGCAGTTGCTTAATTTGTTTTCTGACAGTTTCTGTTCTCCCTCACTGCTGTGTGTGAGGGGGAGGGGCCGTTTTTTGGCGCTTTTACTACGCATCAAATATTTCAGTCAGCAACTCATTGTATTCCCTGCATGATCCGGTTCATCTCTACAGAGCTCAGGGGTCTTCAAAACTTATTTTGAGGGAGGTAATTTCTCTCAGCAGAGCTGTGAGAATTATAGTTTGACTGAGATAAAAAACGTTTATTCTGTAATTTGTTTCCTGCTTTCAGAATTTGTTATCTTTGCTAATGGGATTAAACCTTTGCTAAAGTTGTGTTGTTTACAAGGATTGAGGCTATAACTGTTTCAATTTATTAATTTTCAACTGTCATAGATCTTCTGTGCTTCTTAAAGGCACAGTACGTTTTAATATTATTCTAATTGAATTGTATTTCCAAGTTGCAAGTTTATTTGCTAGTGTGTTAAACATGTCTGATTCAGAGGATGATACCTGTGTCATTTGTTGCAATGCCAAAGTGGAGCCCAATAGAAATTTATGTACTAACTGTATTGATACTACTTTAAATAAAAGTCAATCTGTACAAATTGAACAAATTTCACCAAACAACGAGGGGAGAGTTATGCCGACTAACTCGCCTCACGTGTCAGTACCTACATCTCCCGCTCAGAGGGAGGTGCGTGATATTGTAGCGCCGAGTACATCTGGGCGGCCATTACAAATCACATTACAGGATATGGCTACTGTTATGACTGAGGTTTTGGCTAAATTACCAGAACTAAGAGGTAAGCGTGATCACTCTGGGGTGAGAACAGAGTGCGCTGATAATATTAGGGCCATGTCAGACACTGCGTCACAGGTGGCAGAACATGAGGACGGAGAACTTCATTCTGTGGGTGACGGTTCTGATCCAAACAGACTGGATTCAGATATTTCAAATTTTAAATTTAAACTGGAAAACCTCCGTGTATTACTAGGGGAGGTGTTAGCGGCTCTGAATGATTGTAACACAGTTGCAATACCAGAGAAAATGTGTAGGTTGGATAAATATTTTGCGGTACCGACGAGTACTGAGGTTTTTCCTATACCTAAGAGACTTACTGAAATCGTTACTAAGGAGTGGGATAGACCCGGTGTGCCGTTCTCACCCCCTCCGATATTTAGAAAAATGTTTCCAATAGACGCCACCACAAGGGACTTATGGCAAACGGTCCCTAAGGTGGAGGGAGCAGTTTCTACCTTAGCTAAGCGTACCACTATCCCGGTGGAGGATAGCTGTGCTTTTTCAGATCCAATGGATAAAAAGTTAGAGGGTTACCTTAAGAAAATGTTTGTTCAACAAAGTTTTATATTGCAACCCCTTGCATGCATTGCGCCGATCACGGCTGCAGCGGCATTCTGGATTGAGTCTCTGGAAGAGAACATTGGTTCAGCTACTCTGGACGACATTACGGACAGGCTTAGAGTCCTTAAACTAGCTAATTCATTCATTTCGGAGGCCGTAGTACATCTTACTAAACTTACGGCGAAGAATTCAGGATTCGCCATTCAGGCACGCAGGGCGCTGTGGCTAAAATCCTGGTCAGCTGATGTTACTTCTAAGTCTAAATTGCTTAATATACCTTTCAAAGGGCAGACCTTATTCGGGCCCGGGTTGAAAGAGATTATCGCTGACATTACAGGAGGTAAAGGCCATGCCCTGCCTCAGGACAAAGCCAAAGCCAAGACTAGACAGTCTAATTTTCGTTCCTTTCGTAATTTCAAAGCTGGAGCAGCATCAACTTCCTCTGCACCAAAACAGGAAGGAGCTGTTGCTCGCTACAGACAAGGCTGGAAACCTAACCAGTCCTGGAACAAGGGCAAGCAGACTAGGAAACCTGCTGCTGCCCCTAAAACAGCATGAATTGAGGGCCCCCGATCCGGGATCGGATCTAGTGGGGGGCATACTTTCTCTCTTCGCCCAGGCTTGGGCAAGAGATGTTCAGGATCCCTGGGCGCTAGAGATAATATCTCAGGGATACCTTCTGGACTTCAAATACTCTCCTCCAAGAGAGAGATTTCATCTGTCAAGATTGTCAACAATCCAGACAAAGAAAGAGGCGTTTCTACGCTGCGTACAAGAGCTCTTGTTAATGGGAGTAATCCATCCAGTTCCACGATCGGAACAGGGACAGGGGTTTTACTCAAATCTGTTTGTGGTTCCCAAAAAAGAGGGAACTTTCAGACCAATCCTGGACTTAAAGATCCTAAACAAATTCCTAAGAGTTCCATCGTTCAAGATGGAGACTATTCGGACAATTTTACCTATGATCCAAGAGGGTCAGTACATGACCACTGTAGATTTAAAAGATGCTTACCTTCACATACCGATTCACAAAGATCATTATCGGTACCTAAGGTTTGCCTTCCTAGACAGGCATTACCAGTTTGTGGCTCTTCCATTCGGATTGGCTACAGCTCCAAGAATCTTCACAAAGGTTCTGGGTGCTCTTCTGGCGGTACTAAGACCGCGGGGAATCTCGGTAGCTCCATACCTAGACGACATTCTGATACAAGCTTCAAGCTTTCAAACTGCCAAGTCTCATACAGAGTTAGTGCTGGCATTTCTAAGGTCACATGGATGGAAGGTGAACGAAAAGAAAAGTTCACTCGTTCCACTCACAAGAGTTCCCTTCCTGGGGACTCTTATAGATTCTGTAGAAATGAAGATTTACCTGACAGAGGACAGGCTAACAAGACTTCAAAGTGCTTGCCGCACCCTTCATTCCATTCAACACCCGTCAGTGGCTCAATGCATGGAGGTAATCGGCTTAATGGTAGCGGCAATGGACATAGTACCCTTTGCACGCTTACACCTCAGACCACTGCAACTGTGCATGCTAAGTCAGTGGAATGGGGATTACTCAGACTTATCCCCTTCTCTGAATCTGGATCAAGAGACCAGAAATTCTCTTCTATGGTGGCTTTCTCGGCCACATCTGTCCAGGGGGATGCCATTCAGCAGACCAGACTGGACAATTGTAACAACAGACGCCAGCCTTCTAGGTTGGGGTGCCGTCTGGAATTCTCTGAAGGCTCAGGGACAATGGAGTCAGGAGGAGAGTCTCCTGCCAATAAACATTCTGGAATTGAGAGCAGTTCTCAATGCCCTCCTGGCTTGGCCCCAGTTGACAACTCGGGGGTTCATCAGGTTTCAGTCGGACAACATCACGACTGTAGCTTACATCAACCATCAGGGAGGGACAAGAAGCTCCCTAGCTATGATGGAAGTATCAAAGATAATTCGCTGGGCAGAGTCTCACTCTTGCCACCTGTCAGCAATCCACATCCCGGGAGTGGAGAACTGGGAGGCGGATTTCTTAAGTCGTCAGACTTTTCATCCGGGGGAGTGGGAACTCCATCCGGAGGTCTTTGCCCAAATACTTCGACGTTGGGGCAAACCAGAGATAGATCTCATGGCGTCTCGACAGAACGCCAAGCTTCCTCGTTACGGGTCCAGATCCAGGGATCCAGGAGCAGTCCTGATAGATGCCCTGACAGCACCTTGGGACTTCAGGATGGCTTACGTGTTTCCACCCTTCCCGATGCTTCCTCGATTGATTGCCAGAATCAAACAAGAGAGAGCATCAGTGATTCTAATAGCACCTGCGTGGCCACGCAGGACTTGGTATGCAGACCTGGTGGACATGTCATCCTGTCCACCTTGGTCTCTACCTCTGAAACAGGACCTTCTGATACAGGGTCCCTTCAAACATCAAAATCTAACTTCTCTGAAGCTGACTGCTTGGAAATTGAACGCTTGATTTTATCAAGACGTGGGTTTTCTGAGTCAGTTATTGATACCTTAATACAGGCTAGGAAACCTGTTACCAGAAAGATTTACCATAAGATATGGCGTAAATACCTATATTGGTGTGAATCCAAAGGTTACTCTTGGAGTAAGGTGAGGATTCCTAGGATATTGTCTTTTTTACAAGAAGGTTTAGAAAAGGGTTTATCTGCTAGTTCATTAAAGGGACAGATCTCAGCTCTGTCCATTCTGTTACACAAACGTCTGTCAGAAGTTCCTGACGTCCAGGCTTTTTGTCAGGCTTTGGCCAGGATTAAGCCTGTGTTTAAAACTGTTGCTCCACCATGGAGTTTAAACCTGGTTCTTAATGTTTTACAGGGCGTTCCGTTTGAACCCCTTCATTCCATTGATATAAAGTTGTTATCTTGGAAAGTTCTATTTTTAATGGCTATTTCCTCGGCTCGAAGAGTCTCTGAATTATCAGCCTTACATTGTGATTCTCCTTATTTGATTTTTCATTCGGATAAGGTAGTTCTGCATACTAAACCTGGGTTCTTACCTAAGGTAGTTACTAACAGGAATATCAATCAAGAGATTGTTGTTCCTTCTTTGTGCCCAAATCCTTCTTCGAAGAAGGAACGTCTACTGCACAACCTGGATGTAGTCCGTGCTCTAAAATTTTACTTACAGGCAACTAAGGAATTTCGACAAACGTCTTCTCTGTTTGTCGTTTACTCTGGGCAGAGGAGAGGTCAAAAGGCTTCTGCTACCTCTCTTTCTTTTTGGCTTCGTAGCATAATTCGTTTAGCTTATGAGACTGCTGGACAGCAGCCTCCTGAAAGAATTACAGCTCATTCTACTAGAGCTGTGGCTTCCACTTGGGCCTTCAAGAATGAGGCCTCTGTTGAGCAGATTTGCAAGGCTGCAACTTGGTCTTCGCTTCATACTTTTTCCAAATTTTACAAATTTGACACTTTTGCTTCATCGGAGGCTATTTTTGGGAGAAAGGTTCTTCAGGCAGTGGTTCCTTCTGTATAAAGAGCCTGCCTATCCCTCCCGTCATCCGTGTACTTTTGCTTTGGTATTGGTATCCCAGAAGTAATGATGACCCGTGGACTGATCACACTTAACAGAAGAAAACATAATTTATGCTTACCTGATAAATTCCTTTCTTCTGTAGTGTGATCAGTCCACGGCCCGCCCTGTTTTTAAGGCAGGTAAATATTTTTTTTAATTTATACTCCAGTCACCACTTCACCCTTGGCTTTTCCTTTCTCGTTGGTCCTTGGTCGAATGACTGGGAGTGACGTAGAGGGGAGGAGCTATATGCAGCTCTGCTGGGTGAATCCTCTTGCACTTCCTGTTGGGGAGGAGTAATATCCCAGAAGTAATGATGACCCGTGGACTGATCACACTACAGAAGAAAGGAATTTATCAGGTAAGCATAAATTATGTTTTTTCTTCTGGCACCATTTATACCCTGATATTTCTCCTACTGTTCCTTGTTCCCTCGGCAGAATGTCTGGTGGATAGGGGAAGTGGGAGAGGTATTTAAGCCTTTGGCTGGGGTGTCTTTGCCTCCTCCTGGTGGCCAGGTTCAGTATTCCCAACAGTAAGGAATGATGCCGTGGATCTCCTTATACAGAAGGAAATTAAATAATCTGGTAAGCATAATTTATGTTTTTAAGGTTAAGGGTTATTTACATATGATCGCAGTTACAGTTTCCTGATCAGTAGGGACTTTTATTCTGCGTATACCCTCTATGACCTATTTATCGGCTAGGTCAGCAGGAGGTGAGGGTTCCAGCCATATTTAGGATCGGTACAATAAGCGGTATCGTTATGTCCCTAATTTTCCATTATTCTTTTTTTTATCAAAATGTACAGAGAGTATATGCTTTTTTTTTAATCTCTACTGCGTAGTTTTAGCACAATAAAATGCGCACTGCGAGTACTACGCAGTTCCTCGAGATTCTTGTTCCCAAGTAGGGATAGAAGAATATGGTTGGAATGGGAATATTGCTGTACAATTCTGCATTACTGAGAGAGCGATATAGAGCGGATGATCATATCTAAGGACCTCCTATTCAGCGGTTTTACTCCAATTTTTTTTTTACCCCTTTCTCTCCTGTGGTGCTGTCTGTTTAGTAGGAGGCAATCGCATTCGCGCCTTAAGCCTTTCTAGCCCTGCTCTCCCACACTTGCTTATTGCGTTTTGTTTAAGGGGGTGTTTTATTTTAACCCTGTGGTGTCAGGGTTTTTTTCGGAGAGAGCTTGGAGTGTTTTTTAATACTTTTGGATGGTACTACTGTGTTTGTTGCGTGTTTGGGGTCATGTGTCCATGCGCTTTGTGCATGTACTTTGTGGTCTCCTTTCACAGTTTTTTCTACCTCTGTCTCTGCATACATACCTAGCAGCTCAGCATTAAAAAATTTGTATTTTTCTACATTTTAGCTCTGCCATAAAAAACTGAGGATGCCCTGGTGTTTGCCGCCATCTAGTGGCGAGTGAGGGGATTTTTTTAATGATTTTCCTCAGATTATAATTTCTCTACAATAGTGACTTTTTGACATTAGCCCTTTTTAGTGCAAAATGCATACTCAATTTTAACTACCTCTATTGAGTATGGGCATGAGGATAACCTTTTAATTTTTTATTGTAACCTAATAGGCATTCAACTGTAAGTTGGTGCACTTTTAGGTATTTTTAAGTTTATATGTTTGTACCGTTTATTTTTCTGTGCCTTATAAAAACTCTGGGACTTCTTAGCATTTACTGCCATCTTGTGGCAGTTTATGGTAGTTTGGCTTTTGTAGATATTCTTCTTTCGTTACTGGAAAAAATACGTTATCTAATTATGCCTTTTATGATGCCCCGCAGATAGGATACATCCGTCTGGTTTAGAGGTTGATCCTTGGGATGGTATTCAAATTAAGGCTTTCAACTGTTATTTGCCACAAGAAAAAGAAAAAAGAAGGGGAGTGGTGTGAGTGCTAGCTGTAAGGTATATTGCTATCTGTTCCTATAGGGGATCATTGATTCCTAAGAAATGATCCAAAAAATAATGTGCAAAGAAAGGAAGTGTGGGACAGAAGCGCTCCAAAAAACTGAAGCCTACCTTGAAAATTTTGTGCAGACAATTTTTTGCTGTGATAGTACTATGTTTTTAAGTGATCAATATTACTGTTAAATTTATAATATTTCAAGTGTTCCCAATACAAAACCAGATGAAACAGGGTGACAAGAAGTGATTTGTACAAAATGTAACAAAAATTTATTAAAATGCTGAAAATTGCTAATGTAGCACACTAAAGTTGCTATAAGATGCTGGCATCTATAATAATCAATATATTTAATACTAAGCGTAACTCAGCAATGATATGTTATCAATTATAAGTAGCAATCTTACATATTAAATACCGCTATTTTGTATCTTAAGTACCGATTAGCAAAAAACAATAAAACAAAGCCAATACTTATATGTTAAGCTAAAATGTTCCCAAATGGTTTGTGACTTATTCTTGATGTATAGTGTCTTGCACCAATAGCAGAAATAGATTATTCGGCTGTGCACAGCTTTGTAACTCAGTTTTCCGCTATACAAACGTGTATTGACAGTCCGTTGGGAGTTCCGGTATGGATGGTGACGTCAGACCTCTTCCGGTCCAATCAGCAAGCGTTATGAATCTCGCCCACTTAAAGAAATCCTGTGTCAAAAAACACAGAACGAATCCTCAATTTTCAGCTTGAATTTGAAAGGTGTTTGTTCTGTTTAAAACCTTTAAGGCAACAGCTTAGTGAGGATCAGTTGCAGTCTCTTTGTGTAGTATCTTTGATCCGGATTGCTTGATTAGCATAAAGCCTAAACCAGGTAGGCAATGGTAGTAGCTTAACACTTGGAGCCGGAATTATACATATAGTTTATGTCTACAAGGTTTGACACAAACAATGTACCTGCAAGGTGTTATAAATACAGATAAAGATAAAGTGAACAGACTGGGTAACACAGGAATTATTCATATGCCCAAAAAATTGATATGACAAAGTTTGGGGATGAACCTGATTGTTACAAGTATATAAAATATATAGTACAGACAGTAAAAACAAATTCTACGCGTTTCGGTAGTCATAGCTATGTTTATCAAGATGTTTCACTGATACTAATGTGGTCCCTTATAAAGGGAATATTTACTATAATAAGATCATGTGATAGAACCACCTGTGTTAGAAAGGGAGTATCAGAAGTTCCTTCAAGTTGAACTATACCATATATTTGTTAAATGTTTAAGGTATACACCTATGTGAAACCTGACCGGTAGGGGGTTAAGTTGTTTCAGCACTAAGTAAAAATACCCAAACGGTTAACTGAGCTAATTAGAGGTAATTTACATACAGGTGGTATAAAAAGAGGTGGATAGCTATTGTTTGTAGCATGACTAAGGGTCCTGCATGACTCGAAACGTTGCTTTTTTAATCCCATGTTGCTTAAATAAAATTATATATTTTTTAAACAGTGCTGTTGCCAATTTGGAAATTTTTGTATATATATATATATATATGTATATGTATGTATATATTACTCTGTATCAAATATATCATACTACAGTGTATTATATAACTATATTATCCACTATTGTGACCTGAAATACTGATTCTTTGGTTCAAAGGCGCCCCCTATCTAATTTTTTTTTTTTTTTTTTTTTTTAGGGTCAGTTCATGTCTACCATCGACCTGAAGGACATGTGTCTGCATGTTCCTATTCTCAAGGAACATTTCCAATTCCTTACGGTTTGTCTTTTGAGCAAACTCTTCCAATTTGTAGCCCTTCCTTTCGGCCTTGCCACTGCCCCTCAAATTATTACAAAGGTTCTAGGGGCTCTTCTGGCAGTGGCTAGATCTCTGGGAATCTTAGTGGCTCTGTACCTGGACGATATCTTTGTTCAGACGGCATCTTTTCTTTTAGCAAGGTCTCATACGGATTGTCTGCTGTCGATTCTCCACTTCCACGGGTGGAAGGGGAATCTGGAAAAGAGTTCCTTGGTGCCAGATACCGGCGTATGTTTTTTGGGGGATGATCATAAACTCGATCTCCATGAATATTTTCTTGACGGAGGTCACAAACTCCAGGCTCTTGCTACTTGTCTTTCTCTTCGAGCCTCTGTACATCCGTCAATGGCTTTGTGAATGGAAGCATTGGTCTGATGATGGCTTCCATGGACATTCTTACTTTTGCTTGTTTCCATCTGAGACCTCTATAGTTATACATGCTCAGACAATAGAACGGAGACCATTCGGACCTCTCCCAGAGGATTGTTATAGACACCCAGACGAGAGACTCTCTGTCATGGTTGATCTCACAGGATTTTCTGTTGGGCTGGGGAGCAGTTTGGGGTCCATAAGAACTTAGGGACTTTGGATTTAGGAGTCTTTTCTCTCAATAAATATCTTAGGGTTGAAAGCAATCTTCAATTCTCTGACAGCTTGGCCTCAACTGAGTTTGGTCTGGTTTATCAAGCTCTTTAACTATGAAGAAGGTGACTCTCATTCTTCAGTGGACGGAGTCTCACAATTGTCACCTTTCTGCCATCCACATCCCAGGGGTGGTTAACTGGGAAGCGGATTATCTGAACACGCAGACTTTTCTCCCAGGGGAGTATGCTCTTCATCCGGAAGTATTCTCAATGATAACTCTCAGGTGGGGAGTTCCGGAGTTGGATTTGATGGCGTCTCGTCTAAACGTCAAGCTTCCAAATTACGGGTCAAGATCAAGAGATCCGCAAACAGCTTTGATCGACATTTTGGATGTTCATTGGGACTTTGGTCTCATGTACCTGTTATCCTCAGTTTGCCTTTCTTACTCGGGTGAGATCTCGTATCAAATAGGAGTGGCCGTCAGTGATTCGCCCCTGCCTGGCCTCACAGAATCTGGTTTGCATATCTGGTGAAGATGTCAGGCTTATAAGCCAGTAACTCGCAAGATTTACCATAAGGTATGGTGTAAATACCTTTATTGGTGCAAATCTATGAGTTTCTCTTGGAGTCAGGTGAGAGTTTCCCGCATTTTGTCTTTTTTTCAGGAGGGCCTGGAGAAGGGCTTGTCAGTCAGTACTCTGAAGGGTCAGATCTCGGCCCGGTTGATTCTTTTGTATAAACGTCTAGCAGTCTTGCCAGATGTTCAATCCTTTGTTTAGGCCTTGGTCAGAATTAGTCCTGTGTTTGACAGTTGCTCCTCCATGGAGCCTTAATCTTGTTCTTAGGGTTCTACAGCAGGCTCGGTTTGAGCCTATGCATTCTGTTGATATTAAATTGTTATCTTGGAAAGTTTTGTTTCTTCTTGCTATTTCCTCTGCTCGTAGAGTCTGAGCTTTCGGCTCTACAGTGTGACCCTCCTTACCTTATATTTCATGCGGATAAGGCGGTCCATCGTAGTAAATTGGGATTCCTCCCTAAGGGGTTTCGGACCACAATATTAATCAAGTAATTGTCATTCCTTTGTTATGTCCTAATCCTTCTCCGAAGGAACTTAATTGTTGCACAACCTGGATGTTGTGCGTGCTCTGATCTTCTGTCTGCAGACAACTAGGGATTTTCATCAATCTACTGCCCTTTTTGTTGTTTTCTCTGGTAAACGAAGCGGCCAGAAGGCCACTTCTTATACTATTTCCTTTTGACTGAGAAGTGTTATTCGATTGAATTATGAGACAGCTGGACATCAACCTCCTGAGAGAATTACGGCTCATTCCACAAGGGCTGTCTCTTCTTCTTGGGCCTTGAAAAATGTATGCTTCTGTGGAACAGATCTGCAAGGCGGCCTCTTGGTCCTCGTTCCATACTTTTTCCAAATTTTATAGATGTTTTTGCCTCAGCTGAGGCTTCCTTTGGGAGGAAAGTTCTTCAAGCGGTGGTGCCTTCTGTTTAGGTCCACCTGTCTTGTTTCTCCATCCCTTCCATTCTGTGTCCTCTAGCTTGGGTATTGGTTCCCACTAGTAATTGAATGGATTTGTAGACTCTCCCTGCCATTGTAAATAAAACAAAATTTATGCTTACCTGATAAATTATTTTCTTTCCTGTCATGGAGAGTCCACGACCCCCCTTATTTTTTACAACGACTTTTCTCATTTTCTAAACTTCAGGCACCTCTATACCCTTTAGGAGTCCTCTTCTCTCTTCATGTTTCCTTGGCTGAATGACTGGGGATTGTGGGAAGTGGGAGGATACTTAAAGCTTTGCTGGGGTGTTCTTTTCCTCCACCTGCTGGCTAGGAGTTGAATTCCTACTAGTAATTGAATGGATTCGTAGACTCTCCATGCCAGGAAAGAAAATAATTTATCATGTAAGCATAAATTTTGTTTTTCTAAACACTTCCCCTTGCAGGAGCTGCCTGGGAGTTACTTGGGTTAGAGTCTGGAGCCTGGGAGTATGTAAGGCAGTTGCAATAAAAATGTCAAAGGGTTTATTGAGCTTAGTTATCAGAAGAGAGAGAGCCGTACTCCTGAGACAGAACAAACGCTAGAATAACTTCCATGCCTGTTCATTGCCATTGCAACTCAGGGTGCACACTCTTTTAGCACACTGTGCTTTTTCACTGAGAAAATATATCCCGTAGCATTTCAGTCTGACCCTGCCCAATGACAGTCCAGCACCGAAATACCAGGCAATTCTTCTCTGAACAAGAGAAACAACAACCCCAGACTATCGTTTCAGCCTTCTGTGGGCCTCGTCAGTGAGGTGCAGTTGTATCTCTCTAAGGGCATGTGTGCAAGGAATCCACGTCTGGTTTCCCAAAGCTTAGTGTAGAGTGTTCTCTACCAATTTGATTGTATATTTGTATTTATGATGTCTTTATATACTCTGCCATTACACACTATGACACAAAATGAATGTCCCCGCTAATGTTAACACATTAGAGGAATCATTTACTGATAACCTTCCCTGTACATTCATGTGTTTTTCAAGCTTGTTCCACTGTCCGATCTATACACTTTTCTTTTGCAAGATGTACCGAGTCCACGGTTTCATCCTTACTTGTGGGATATTATCCTTCCTAACAGGAAGTGGCAAAGAGAGCACCCACAGCAGAGCTGTCTATATAGCTCCCCCCTTAACTCCACCCCCCAGTCATTCTCTTTGCCGGCTCTAAGCAGGAAGGGTAAAGTGAAAGAGGTGATAAAGTATTAGTTTTTATTTTTCTTCAAGCAAGAGTTTATTTTTAAATGGTACCAGTGTGTACTATTTACTCTCAGGCAGGAGATAGATGAAGATTTCTGCCTAGAGGATGATAATCTTAGCATTTGTAACTAAGGTCCACTGCTGTTCCCACAGAAGCTGAGGAGTACAGGAAAACTTCAGTGTGAGGAACGGTTTCTTGCTATACAGCAATGAGGTATGTTCAGTCATTTTTTCTGCAGAGACTGTGATAACTCAGAAAGGCTGACAGTATCCCCATTAGGGGAAGGGTAAGCAGTAATCCTAGTTTTATAAGGGGCATTACTAGCTTGCATAAAGGGCTAAACTTATGGGCACTCAGTTTGAATATGATACATAAGGCAAACGTTTGTGTGTTCTGGGAGTACTGTTTATATTAAGGGCAGGTAGGCGCCACAGCAGAGCTGTGGCAAGGTGCTGACAGGGTTTTTTACCAGTTTTGGACACTTGTCAATCCGGTTTTCACATTTGGGGGTTAATTGCTTTATTACTTGTGGTGCAATCTTACTAAAGCTTAGTGAGTATACTGTTAAAATTTCGGAAAATTTGAGGTAATTTTAAGCAGTTTTGCAGTTTGTGTATGCCTTTTTTCTCTTAAAGGCACAGTACCGTTTTTGAAAATTGTGTTTTTTTCATTAAATAAAGTATTCTCCAAGCTTGCTTGTCTCATTACTAGCCTTTTCAACATGTCTGACATTGAGGAAACTCATTGCTCAATTTGTTTAGAAGCCATTGTGGAACCCCCTCTTAGAATGTGTCCCACTTGTACTGATATGTCTATAAATTGCAAACAGCATATTTTAAGAGTTTGGCACTGGATGATTCTCAGACAGAAGGAAATCAGGTTTTGCCATCTAGTTCTCCCCAAGTGTCACAACCAGTAACGCCCGCACAAGCAACGCCAAGTACCTCTAGTGCGTCTAATTCTTTCACCTTGCAAGATATGGCCTCAGTTATGATTACTACCCTCACAGAGGTTTTATCTAAACTGCCAGGGTTGCAAGGGAAGCGCAGTAGCTCTGGGTTAAGAACAAATAATGAGCCTTCTGACGCTTTAGTAGCCGTATCCGATATTCCCTCAGAATGTTCTGAGGTAGGGATGAGGGATTTGCTATCTGAGGGAGAGATTTCTGATTCAGGAAAGATGTTCCCTCAGGCAGATTCAGATATGACGGCATTTAAATTTAAGCTGGAACATCTCCGCTTTCTCTGTAGTTCCAGAGAAATTGTGTAAAATGGAAAAATATTTGGAGGTTCCTGTTTACACTGATGTTTTTCCGGTCCCTAAGAGGATTTCAGACATTGTTACTAAGGAGTGGGACAGACCAGGTATTCCGTTCGCTCCCCCTCCTGTTTTTAAGAAAATGTTTCCCAAGGTGGAGGGAGCTATTTCTACTCTGGCTAAGCGTACAACTATACCTATTGAGGACAGTTGTGCTTTCAAAGATCCTATGGATAAAAAATTAGTGGGTCTCCTATAGAAAATTTTTGTTCATCAGGCTTTTCTTCTCCAGCCTATAGCGTGCATTGTTCCTGTAACCACTGCAGCTGCCTTTTGGTTTGAGGCTCTGGAATAGGCTCTTCAGGTGGAGACCCCATTAGATGATATTCTGGACAGAATTAGGGCTCTTAAGCTAGCTAATGCTTTCATTACAGAAACCGCTTTTCATCAGGCTAAATTAGCAGCTAAGAATTCAGGTTTTGCCATTTTAGCGCGTAGAGCGTTATGGCTTAAGTCCTGGTCTGCTGATGTCATCAAAATCTAAGCTTTTGACCATTCCTTTCAAAGGTAAGACCCTATTCGGGCCTGCATTGAAAGAGATCATTTCAGATATCACTGGAGGGGAAGGGTCATGCCCTCCCACAGGACAAATCAAATAAGACGAGGACTAAACATAATAATTTTCGTTCCTTTCGAAACTTCAAAGGTGGTCCCGCTTCCTCTTCCCCTGCTACAAAGCAAGAGGGGAACTTTGCTCAATCCAGGCCAGTCTGGAGACCTAACCAGGCTTGGAACAAGGGTAAACAGGCCAAGAAGCCTGCTGCTGCCACCAAGACAGCATCAAGGGGTAGCCCCCGATCCGGGACCGGATCTAGTAGGGGGCAGACTCTTTCTCTTTGCTCAGGCCTGGGCAAGAGACGTTCAGAACTCCTGGGCTGTAGAAATCGTAACCCAGAGGTATCTTCTAGATTTTAAAGATTCTCCTCCAAGGGGGAGATTCCATCTTTCTCAATTATCTGTAAACCAGACAAAAAGAGAGGCGTTCTTACGCTGTGTAGAAGACCTTTTTACCATGGGAGTGATCTGCCCAGTTCCGAAAGCAGAACAGGGGCAGGGGTTCTACTCCAATCTGTTTGTGGTTCCCAAAAAAGAGGGAACCTTCAGACCAATTCTAGATCTCAAGATCCTAAACCAAATCCTAAGAGTCCCATACTTCAAGATGGAGACCATTCGGACCATTTTACCAATGATCCAGGAGGGTCAATATATGACCACCGTGGACTTAAAGGATGCGTATCTACACATTCCTATCCACAAAGATCATCACCAATTCCTCCGGTTTACTTTTCTGGACATGCATTACCAGTTTGTGGCTCTTCCCTTCAGGTTGGCCACGGCGCCACGAATCTTCACAAAGGTACTAGGGTCCCTTCTGGCGGTCCTAAGACCGCGGGGCATAGCAGTGGCGCCTTATCTAGACGACATTCTAATTCAAGGACTTAGTGTTGGCCTTTCTTAGATCTCATGGGTGGAAGGTGAACGTAAAAAAAAGTTCTCTTTCCCCTCTCACAAGAGTTTCATTTCTAAGGACTCTGATAGACTCGGTGGACATGAAAATATTTCTGACGGAGGTCAGGAAATCAAAGATTTTGACCACCTGGCGAGCTCTTCATTCCATTCCTCGGCCGTCAGTGGCTCAGTGTATGGAGGTAATCGGTCTAATGGTAGCGGCAATGGACGTAGTAGAGGTTTCAAGAATAATCCGATGGGCAGAGGCTCACTCTTGCCATCTGTCAGCGATCTATATCCCAGGGGTAGAGAACTGGGAGGCAGATTTTCTAAGTCGTCAGACTTTTCATCCGGGGGAGTGGGAACTCCATCCGGAGGTGTTTGCTCAACTGGTTCAGCTATGGGGTACACCAGAATTGGATCTGATGGCGTCTTGTCAGAACGCCAAACTTCCTTGTTACGGATCCAGGTCAAGGGATCCTCAGGCAGTACTGATAGATGCTCTAGCAGTACCCTGGTCATTCAACCTAGCTTATGCGTTTCCACCTTTCCCTCTCCTTCCTCGTCTGATTGCCAGAATCAAACAGGGGAGAGCTTTGGTGATTTTGATAGTGCCTGTGTGGCATTCAAGCATCCAAATCTAATTTCTCTGCAACTGACTGCTTGGAGATTGAACGCTTGATTCAATCAAAGCGAGGTTTCTCTGAGTCGGTCATAGATGCCTTGATTCAGGCTCGAAAGCCTGTCACTAGGATAATCTATCATAAGATATGGCGTAAATATCTTTTTTGGTGCAAATCCAAAGGCTACTCATGGAGTAAAATCAGGATTCCTAGGATTTTGTCTTTTCTCCAAGAGGGTTTGGTGAAAGGATTGTCTGCTAGTTCCCTAAAAGGACAGATATCTGCTCTGTCTATTTTGTTGCACAAGCGTCTGGCAGATGTTCCAGACATTCAGGCTTTTTGTCAGGCTTTAGCTAGAATTAAGCCTTAAGTGTTTAAACCTGTTGCTCCGCCATGGAGTATAAATTTAGTTCTTAAAGTGCTCCAGGGGGTTCCGTTTGAACCCATGCATTCCATAGATATTAAGCTTCTATCTTGGAAAGTTCTGTTCCTAGTTGCTATCTCTTCAGCTCGAAGAGTTTCTGAACTGTCTGCATTACAATGTGACTCGCCTTATCTTGTTTTTCATGCTTATAAGGTGGTTTTGCGTACCATACCTGGGTTCCTTCCTAAGGTTGTTACTAACAGGAATAACAATCAGGAAATTGTTGTTCCTTCTCTGTGTCCTAATCCTTCTTCTAAGACTTGGACGTAGTTCGTGCTTTGAAGTTTTATTTGCAGGCAACCAAAGATTTTCCTCAAACATCTTTGTTGTTTGTTGTCTAATCTGGAAAGCGTAGGGGTCAAAAGGCTACGGCTACCTCTCTTTCCTTTTGGCTGAAAAGCATCATCCGTTTGACTTATGAGACTGCTGGACAGCAGCCTCCTGAAAGGATTACAGCTCACTCTACTAGAGCGGTAGCTTCCACATGGGCTTTTAAAAATGATGCTTCTGTTGAACAAATTTGTAAGGCTGCGACTTGGTCTTCGCTTCATACCTTTTTCCAAATTTTACAAATTTGATACTTTTGCTTCTTCTGAGGCTTTTTTTGGGAGAAAGGTTTTGCAAGCAGTGGTGGCTTCCGTTTAGGTTCCTGTCTTGTCCCTCCCTTCATCCGTGTTCTAAAGCTTTGGTATTGGTATCCCACAAGTAAGGATGAAACCGTGGACTCGGTACATCTTGCAAAAGAAAACCAAAATTTATGCTTACCTGATAAATTTCTTTCTTTTGCGATGTACCAAGTCCACGGCCCGCCCTGTCTATTCAAGACAGATAGTATTTTTTATTGAAAACTTCAGTCACCTCTGCACCTTATAGTTTCTCCTTTTTCTTCCTTGGCCTTCGGTCGAATGACTGGGGGGTGGAGTTAAGGGGGGAGCTATATAGACAGCTCTGCTGTGGGTGCTCTCTTTGCCACTTCCTGTTAGGAAGGATAATATCCCACAAGTAAGGATGAAACCGTGGACTCGGTACATCGCAAAAGAAAGAAATTTATCAGGTAAGCATACATTTTGTTTTTTTAGAGCGATTTTACCTCAAATTGAGTATGCAATTCAGCTACAGCCTTTTGCTTCCTCTAAGGTATTATGTACTGTGTATGTTACTGAGGATCTACTCACTTTAGCCCTGAGTATAAGAATAGCTAGCAAGGCTATGCAGCATATTTCTTGGCTATTATTATTGAGTTTTATACTCCTTATTAAACTCTCCTGATAAAGCACTACATGCTGTATAAACACAGAGGGGTAATCATTTATTCTTAATGGTTCAGTTTTGATAACATCCTCTATGCATGTGTTTTTGCAAAGACCTTTATGCAGCTATACACCTTAGCACTTTATGTGATCTACGATATACCCAATTTTATATAATATGTGGAATTATACATTTATACATTTTACTGAACATAATGACATATGGATCCATTATCATTTATTATAACTACCTGTGCTATTAATACTTCTTTATAAGATAATAAAGCATTGTACTACCATCATTGCCAAGGGATGTAAACAGATAGTATTTTTTTTATATATGAATGTCAGTTTGCATTTATATACTGTTGTACATTTAATGCTCTTTGGAATATTATTTGCAATAAAATACTTCATGTAGTGTCATGTACACTATTATTATATGCAAATTTATAGACGCTTTTTATGTTTATTGCATGTTCAGCAGCACACACAATTTTACATAGGCAGAACTTTTGTCTCTTTTTGGATATGCAAGAAATATGTTGTATGCTATTAGTGTGCTCAATACTATAATATATGTTCCTCTGGGTAAATACCTTTCATGCATATTACTCTGCATGTTTAATTCCAAATTTAGTCTGTATTTTAGTACAACTGTGGAATCTCATATACATATGTTATGTGGAATTTATACACAATGGTTCTATCATGAAGATACTGAACATTGTTCATAAATATTTTCATTTACAGTGGAGATCCTTTAGAATTAGGATCTATTGGTATCTCTTTTATACCTATTGTAAGGGCAATTTATATGTATGCACATACATTTATCATGCAGATACTGAACATTAATCATTAATATTTTCATTAACAATGTACATTGTGTATTCACTTTGTAAGTATACACAGTCTACTTATTCTGGACATGGCTTTACAAGTATCTACTGTGTACATGTTGGTCTATATGTAGTGCATCTCAAGTTAGTAAGGCCATATGACAGGCTAAATATGTGTGTATGCTTTAGTATATACTTGTATACTACATACTGATGCTTATGTCTTGTACAGATTTATAAACTTTGTAAAAATGTATGTATAAGTTTATATATTTTAGGATTCACCAGGAAAAATAGTTCGGATATCTGAATTAATTCTTCTTGTCCTTCAAGAGATCGAGAGTTTTGTACTCTCATGTTCTGAAAGGCGGCAGCCTTTATAAAAGGATTTGGAGGATATGGGAATAATTAATCCCATTACCAGTGTTTATTGTCCAAAGGGACTTACAGTCATAGCCTAGATTTGACAGCCCTAAACATGTTTGTCAGGGTTTCCACTTGTATAAAGGGAACATTCCGCACAATTTTAATCCAAAAGGGTCAGTTTATGGCTACTATAGACCTCAAGGATGCATATCTGCGCATCCCTATACACAGAGATCACTTTCAGTTCCTGAGGTTTGCATATCTGCAAAACATTGCCAGTTTGCCACTCTGTGTTGGGTACATTCTTGGCAGTGATCAGAATTCAAGGCATTTCAGTTGCACTGTATCTGGACGACATACTAGGGCAAGCCCATTCCCTGTCACTAGCTACTGCTCATATTCACAAGTTTCTGTCTCCTTTCAAGACCATGGTTGGATAATTAATGTACTCAAAAGCTTATTATATCGTGCTATAAGGGTAGCATTTATAGGAGTCATAATTAACTCAATCCTTATGCATCTAGTTTCTGATAGAACTTTGCAAAATAAAGATTCACAGGGTGTGTCTCTCCCTACAAAGGGCTCCATTTCCATCAGCAACTCCGCACATGGAGGCAGTAGGTCTTATGGTAGCTGCTTCAGATAATAGTTCCTTTTGCCTCTCTTCACTTGATACCCCTTCATTTGTCTATGCTACCTCAGTGGTCAAAGAATTATCTACATTTGGAACAATAAATTGCTTTGGATTTCTCCATCAGATAATCTTTTTTTTTTTTTTTTTTTTTTTTTTTTTTTGGATACACAAGAACCTAGGGGCATACTTCTTTCCTCAGTCTTGGCCTATTGTGTGGACGGACGCCTGTCTCTCCGGCTGGGGGCGGTCTGGGTTTTTCAAAGAGCGCAAGGAGTTTAGTCTCCTCTAGAAGCAAAGTTACTAATCAACATTCTGGAACTTTGAATGAATCTTCAGGCTTTTAAGTCGTGGCCCCTATTGATGGTAAATAAGTTAATCTGTTTCCAGTTAGACAAAATCACAGTGGTGGCCTACATAAATCATCAAGGGGGGTCCCCGCAATCCACTGGCGATGCAGGAATTGTCTGACAGAGAGGAATCATTGTTCCCTATCGGCAATTCACATACTAGGTGTGAACAGCTGGGAGGTGAACCATCTCAGCCCTCAGTCGGTGCATCCATCCAAGAGAGTGGTCCCTCCGTTAGGACATTTTCGATCGATAACTGATCAAATGGGGCTTTCAGGACATAGATCTGATGACCTTTCACTTAAAACACAATCTTCCAATGTATTGTACAAGATCAAGAGAGCCAAGGGCTTCTTTGATAGACGCCTTGGTACTTTGAGGAAGTTTTTCTCTAAAATTCCCAGTCCTTAAGGGGTTAAATAATAAACAATTTAATTTTTTATTATATAAAACAATAAACATTGATTTTACTGCAGGAACAGTCAATATAGATAATAATACTGTTATTTTTTTTTTTTTTTCATAAAGGGACTTGGAAGTCTACAGCCTGCATATTAAAGCGATGGTAATCTTTATAAACTTAAATTTCAAAGTATAAAATAAAACCATTAAACTAGGTAAATCATTGAAAGTTCACTCATTGCAAGTTCACTTTTTAAAAGCGTTATTTTGAATTAAAAAACTTACCTTGTTATCTCCGTTATAATCCGCTTTGGCCCACCTCCATGCTAGCTTTTTTTTTTATTTTTATTGTTTTTCACATTAATTGACAGGCAGATGGTGCAATCAATCGCAATCACACCACGGCCTTATTTTTAAATGTGCTTCGTTCTCTTGATATCCCTTGTTGAACATGAAACGCACATATCCTACAATAGTGGGAGCTAGCTGGTTATTGGTGCCTTCATATATTTGTCTGTTGTGATTGGCTAGCTAGATGTGTTCAGCTAGCTGCAAGTAGTGCAATGTTGTTCCTTCAGCAAAGGATAACAAGAGAATGAAGCGAATTTCATAATAGAAGTAATTTGGAAAGTTGTTTAAAATGCTATGTTCTATCCAAATCATGAAAGAAAAATTTGGGGTTTCCTGTCCCTATAAGGCGGGCAGAGACTGACTACAATGTGGATAACAAATGCATTCTTTTTATACAAAATAATGAGTTTTTAAAGGTGACCTTGCAATGAGTCATCTAGTTCAGGGGTCGCCAACCTTTCGGACCTCAGAGACCACTAAACTCACAATTTTTAATCCTGTGGACCACTAACATAATACTAATTGTTATATATTTTGTGTGTGTATATATATGTGTATATATATATGTGTATATATATATATATATATATATATATATATATATATATATATAAACATACACAAACACACACATACTGTACATAACTAGTATAACCATAGCTAAGTTTACATTATGTATATATTTACATGTTTAAGAATTATTTTTTGGAATTAACTAACTGAATGACAAAACTGAGAGAATACTTCCTAATGAGTAGGGAGATTGTAATTTAACTCCTCCTCCATTTTCACTGATGCCCAGCCAGGCACTGTAGGGAGTTGCGGCACGACAGGGTGACACCATCAGAGGAGACTAATTCCTGCTTGATGGTGTCAAGGACCACTAACATCTTCTTGTGGACCACCAGTGGTCCATGGACCACTGGTTGGCGACCGCTGATCTAGTTTAAGGGTTTAATTTTTTGCTATGAAATCTGATTTCATAAAGTTTACCATCACTTTGATGCAAGGCACTATCGTTTCTTCAGAATTTTTTTTTCTTCAAATGCTGTATCTGCATTGTATGTCCAAGTTTACTACCAACATGTTATGTCCATTTAACTAACCATTTTGTGACAGTTTTTTAGCCTACATGCAGGATGAGAAATTGATGTAATTTAACATTAGCATTTTATAACAGAATGAAGTATTTTTTTTTACAATTTTAAGCCTTTAATCCACTTTTTTACAGCATAAAGCTTTTTCCGCCCAGGATTTTCTTTATATATACAAGGAAAAAAGATACAAATATTCATGTAGATGTTGCAAAAATGTTTTACAGTCCTCCTTGTAGTTGAATAAAATTAGCAAAGCATTATAAGCGTACGTACCGTGGTGATGTTAATGTGTTGTATAAAGTTTTATAAAAAGATGTACAAGAAATATTCTTAGATGTTTTCTTCATAAATTTTATCCTTATGCATATTTTTTTTTTCCATAGTACAAATCTTCCCGAAAGTGTTCAAGTGGAAATGAGAATGATGAGGTGAGACTTTTTGAAATGTCACCTGTCTGCCCTGCTGATTTGAATTTTTCTTTTCCAAATTATTTGCTTCTGATATAATTTAACACTTTCCTGTTTCCGAGAAAGAATGTTTACCAGAATATAATCTTCATATTGTTGTGTATAGTCTTCAGAAAGGGTCCAACTTACGTTTTAGAGAGTTGCAGGTAAAATGGAAAATAATACTGTGAAATGCAGTTTTGTTGTTACTAGTTTTCCTCACTTCTTGCTCAACACTAATATGGTCTTAAGTGTTATACATGCTCATTGCTCCATATCTTTACAGAGCAGAGCTGTATAATTCTGTAGTTGCCAAGTACAGACTCATTAGCCAGTTACTGTATGTCCTAAACAACATAACCAAATTTAACACTGCTGTGCACAGTCAGTTTTTCTAATGTGACAATATAGTTTGCGAACAGAGAGACAGGGTAAAAAACGTGTACTTCTGTGAATAAACTTGACACCCACTGGTGTATCAGACAGAATGTGTGGGGATACTGTTGTCACAGTGTGTGACATTGCATGAGCTATATCATAATAAATGCTTGTGTGTTGCTGACTACAGCGATACCACTATCTACTGTCCCCAACACAAAACCCTATCAACAATGCATGGTCTCAACCGCTCTACAACATAAGAGATGATGACTGTCTTGTCACCCCTTACCTTCTCTGTTGTCTAGTCTCTGCCTGTAATTACTTGCTGTCAAGCTGCGTGATTGCAGCACAAATAAGCATCCTGACATAGAAACAGATTTTGACGGGAGATAAGAACCATAGACCCAACAAGTCTGCCCAATATTTCCTAAAAGTATAAACGTATCTAGCTTGTAGGATAGCCTTATGCTTATCCCAGGCATAACAGTCTCCCACAGTATTTGTCATTATGACTTCTTGTGGAAGTTTATTATATAAATTTATCGTCCTTTCTATAAAAAAGTGCTGTTGCAAATTACTCCTGAATCTACTACCCTTCAGCTTGAGATCATGATCCCTTGTTCTTAAATCTTTCTTTTTATGAAAAATACTCACAGCCTCAGATTTACTAAGCCCCTAATATGTTTGAAAGTTACTATCATATTGCTTATTTCCCTTATTTTTTTATTTTTTGTAACTTAGTTCTTTTTTATTTTTTGTACTTTAGTTAGTTTATTTCATTTAGTTATTTGTAGATATTGTATTTAATTAATGTATTGATAGTGTAGTGCTAGGTTTAATTGTAGGTAATTATAGGTATTTTATTTAATTAATTTAATGATAGTATAGTGTTAGGTTTAATTGTAACTTAGGTTAGGATTTATTTTACAGGTAATTTTGTAATTATTTTAACTAGGTAACTATTAAATAGTTCTTAACTATTTAATAGCTATTGTACCTGGTTAAAATAATTACAAAGTTGCCTGTAAAATAAATATTAATCCTAAAATAGCTACAATGTAATTATAATTTATATTGTAGCTATATTAGGATTTATTTTACAGGTAAGTATTTAGCTTTAAATAGGAATCATTTATTTAATAAGAGTTAATTTCGTTAGATTAAAATTATATTTAATTTAGGGGGGTGTTAGTGTTAGGGTTAGACTTAGCTTTAGGGGTTAATACATTTATTAGAATAGCGGTGAGCTCCGGTTTGCAGATTAGGGGTTAATAATTGAAGTTAGGTGTCGGCGATGTTAGGGAGGGCAGATTAGGGGTTAATACTATTTATTATAGGGTTAGTGAGGCGGATTAGGGGTTAATAACTTTATTATAGTAGCGGTGCGGTCCGCTCGGCAGATTAGGGGTTAATAAGTGTAGGCAGGTGGAGGCGACGTTGAGGGGGGCAGATTAGGGGTTAATAAATATAATATAGGGGTCGGCGGTGTTAGGGGCAGCAGATTAGGGGTACATAGCTATAATGTAGGTGGCGGCACTTTGCGGTCGGCAGATTAGGGGTTAATTATTGTAGGTAGCTGGCGGCGACGTTGTGGGGGGCAGATTAGGGGTTAATAAATATAATACAGGGGTCGGCGGTGTTAGGGGCAGCAGATTAGGGGTACATAAGTATAACGTAGGTGGCGGTCGGCAGATTAGGGGTTAAAAAAATGTAATCGAGTGGCGGCGATGTGGGGGGACCTCGGTTTAGGGGTACATAGGTAGTTTATGGGTGTTAGTGTACTTTAGAGTACAGTAGTTAAGAGCTTTATGAACCGGCGTTAGCCCAGAAAGCTCTTAACTACTGACTTTTTTCTGCGGCTGGAGTTTTGTCGTTAGATTTCTAACGCTCACTTCAGACACGACTCTAAATACCGGAGTTAGAAAGATCCCATTGAAAAGATAGGATACGCAATTGACGTAAGGGGATCTGCGGTATGGAAAAGTCGCGGCTGAAAAGTGAGCGTTAGACCCTTTTTTGAGTGACTCCAAATACCGGAGTTAGCCTAAAACCAGCGTTAGGAGCCTCTAACGCTGGTTTTCACGGCTACCGCCGAACTCCAAATCTAGCCGTAATAATCTTTAAAGTGGCATAAGAACGAAATTCTGCTGCAAATACCTTTACCAATACAACCAAGAATTCTACTGACCCTACTCTCACTGCAATTCTATATTGTTTACTAAATTTTAAATCATCTGAAATAATTCCCAAGTCCCATTCCTCATATGTAACAGTCAGTAAAGTGTAATTGAGTCTGTAATTAACGTTTGAATTTTCTTTCATATAGGTGGCGAGAGTCCATGATGCATTACTCATGGGGATTACATTTCTACCTCTAGGAGGAGCCAAAGAGTCCTATAAAACCCCTCACACATACCTTAGTCTTATCAGAGATTTTCTTCTTTTGGATTGTGAACTTATTTTCTCAGCCAAAAAAAGCTGTTTTTCTCCAACATAGGTGTGTCCGGTCCACGGCGTCATCCTTACTTGTGGGATATTCTCTTCCCCAACAGGAAATGGCAAAGAGCCCAGCAAAGCTGGTCACATGATCCCTCCTAGGCTCCGCCTACCCCAGTCATTCTCTTTGCCGTTGTACAGGCAACATCTCCACGGAGATGGCTTAGAGTTTTTTAGTGTTTAACTGTAGTTTTTATTATTCAATCAAGAGTTTGTTATTTTAAAATAGTGCTGGTATGTACTATTTACTCTGAAACAGAAAAGAGATGAAGATTTCTGTTTGTATGAGGAAAATGATTTTAGCAACCGTTACTAAAATCCATGGCTGTTCCACACAGGACTGTTGAGAGGAATTAACTTCAGTTGGGGGAACAGTGAGCAGTCTTTTGCTGCTTGAGGTATGACACATTCTAACAAGACGATGTAATGCTGGAAGCTGTCATTTTCCCTATGGGATCCGGTAAGCCATTTTTATTCAGACAGTAAATAAGGGCTTCACAAGGGCTTATTAAGACTGTAGACATTTTCTGGGCTAAATCGATTCATATATTACACATATTTAGCCTTGAGGAATCATTTAATCTGGGTATTTTTGTTAAATAATATCGGCAGGCACTGTTTTAGACACCTTATTCTCTAGGGGCTTTCCCTAATCATAGGCAGAGCCTCATTTTCGCGCCGGTATTGCGCACTTGTTTTTGAGAAGCATGACATGCAGTCGCATGTGTGAGGAGCTCTGATACATAGAAAAGACTTTCTGAAGGCGTCATTTGGTATCGTATTCCCCTTTGGGCTTGGTTGGGTCTCAGCAAAGCAGATACCAGGGACTGTAAAGGGGTTAAAGTTAAAAACGGCTCTGGTTCCGTTATTTTAAGGGTTAAAGCTTCCAAATTTGGTGTGCAATACTTTTAAGGCTTTAAGACACTGTGGTGAAAATTTGGTGAATTTTGAACAATTCCTTCATACTTTTTCGCAATTGCAGTAATAAAGTGTGTTCAGTTTAAAATTTAAAGTGACAGTAACGGTTTTATTTTAAAACGTTTTTTGTACTTTATCAAGTTTATGCCTGTTTAACATGTCTGAACTACCAGATAGACTGTGTTCTGAATGTGGGGAAGCCAAGGTTCCTTCTCATTTAAATAAATGTGATTTATGTGACACTGAAAATGATGCCCAAGATGATTCCTCAAGTGAGGGGAGTAAGCATGGTACTGCATCATTCCCTCCTTCGTCTACACGAGTCTTGCCCACTCAGGAGGCCCCTAGTACATCTAGCGCGCCAATACTCCTTACTATGCAACAATTAACGGCTGTAATGGATAATTCTATCAAAAACATTTTAGCCAAAATGCCCACTTATCAGCGTAAGCGCGACTGCTCTGTTTTAGATACTGAAGAGCATGAGGACGCTGATGATAATGGTTCTGAAATGCCCCTACACCAGTCTGAGGGGGCCAGGGAGGTTTTGTCTGAGGGAGAAATTTCAGATTCAGGGAAAATTTCTCAACAAGCTGAACCCGATGTGATTACATTTAAATTTAAGTTGGAACATCTCCGCGCTCTGCTTAAGGAGGTATTATCCACTCTGGATGATTGTGAGAATTTGATCATCCCAGAGAAACTATGTAAAATGGACAAGTTCTTAGAGGTCCCGGGGCTCCCAGAAGCTTTTCCTATACCCAAGCGGGTGGCGGACATTGTAAATAAAGAATTGGAAAGGCCCGGTATACCTTTCGTCCCTCCCCCCATATTTAAAAAATTGTTTCCTATGGTCGACCCTAGAAAGGACTTATGGCAGACTGTCCCCAAGGTCGAGGGAGCGGTTTCTACTTTAAACAAACGCACCACTATACCCATAGAAGATAGTTGTGCTTTCAAAGATCCTATGGATAAAAAATTAGAAGGTTTGCTTAAAAAGATGTTTGTTCAGCAAGGTTACCTTCTACAACCAATTTCATGCATTGTCCCTGTCACTACAGCCGCGTGTTTCTGGTTCGATGAGCTAGTAAAGGCGATCGATAGTGATTCTCCTCCTTATGAGGAGATTATGGACAGAATCCGTGCTCTCAAATTGGCTAATTCTTTCACCCTAGACGCCACTTTGCAATTGGCTAGGTTAGCGGCGAAGAATTCTGGGTTTGCTATTGTGGCGCGTAGAGCGCTTTGGTTGAAATCTTGGTCAGCGGATGCGTCTTCCAAGAACAAACTCCTTAACATTCCTTTCAAGGGGAAAACGCTGTTTGGCCCTGACTTGAAAGAGATTATCTCTGATATCACTGGGGGTAAGGGCCACGCCCTTCCTCAGGATAGGTCTTTCAAGGCCAAAAATAAACCTAATTTTCGTCCCTTTCGTAGAAACGGACCAGCCCCAAGTGCTACGTCCTCTAAGCAAGAGGGTAATACTTCTCAAGCCAAGCCAGCCTGGAGACCAATGCAAGGCTGGAACAAGGGAAAGCAGGCCAAGAAACCTGCCACTGCTACCAAGACAGCATGAAATGTTGGCCCCCGATCCGGGACCGGATCTGGTGGGGGGCAGACTCTCTCTCTTCGCTCAGGCTTGGGCAAGAGATGTTCTGGATCCTTGGGCACTAGAAATAGTGTCCCAAGGTTATCTTCTGGAATTCAAGGGGCTTCCCCCAAGGGGGAGGTTCCACAGGTCTCAATTGTCTTCAGACCACATAAAGAGACAGGCATTCTTACATTGTGTAGAAGACCTGTTAAAAATGGGAGTGATTCATCCTGTTCCATTAGGAGAACAAGGGATGGGGTTCTACTCCAATCTGTTCATAGTTCCCAAAAAAGAGGGAACGTTCAGACCAATCTTAGATCTCAAGATCTTAAACAAGTTTCTCAAGGTTCCATCGTTCAAAATGGAAACCATTCGAACAATTCTTCCTTCCATCCAGGAAGGTCAATTCATGACCACGGTGGATTTAAAGGATGCGTATCTACATATTCCTATCCACAAGGAACATCATCGGTTCCTAAGGTTCGCATTCCTGGACAAGCATTACCAGTTCGTGGCGCTTCCTTTCGGATTAGCCACTGCTCCAAGGATTTTCACAAAGGTACTAGGGTCCCTTCTAGCGGTGCTAAGACCAAGGGGCATTGCAGTAGTACCTTACTTGGACGACATTCTGATTCAAGCGTCGTCCCTTCCTCAAGCAAAGGCTCACACAGACATAGTCCGGGCCTTTCTCAGATCTCACGGATGGAAAGTGAACGTGGAAAAGAGTTCTCTATCTCCGTCGACAAGGGTTCCCTTCTTGGGAACAATAATAGACTCCTTAGAAATGAGGATTTTTCTGACAGAGGCCAGAAAAACAAAACTTCTAAACTCTTGTCAAACACTTCATTCCGTTCCTCTTCCTTCCATAGCGCAGTGCATGGAAGTAATAGGTTTGATGGTAGCGGCAATGGACATAGTTCCTTTTGCGCACATTCATCTAAGACCATTACAACTGTGCATGCTCAGTCAGTGGAATGGGGACTATACAGACTTGTCTCCGAAGATACAAGTAAATCAGAGGACCAGAGACTCACTCCGTTGGTGGCTGTCCCTGGACAACCTGTCACAAGGGATGACCTTCCGCAGACCAGAGTGGGTCATTGTCACGACCGACGCCAGTCTGATGGGCTGGGGCGCGGTCTGGGGATCCCTGAAAGCTCAGGGTCTTTGGTCTCGGGAAGAATCTCTTCTACCGATAAATATTCTGGAACTGAGAGCGATATTCAATGCTCTCAAGGCTTGGCCACAGCTAGCAAAGGCCAAGTTCATACGGTTTCAATCAGACAACATGACGACTGTTGCGTACATCAACCATCAGGGGGGAACAAGGAGTTCCCTGGCGATGGAAGAAGTGACCAAAATCATTCAATGGGCGGAGACTCACTCCTGCCACCTGTCTGCAATCCACATCCCAGGAGTGGAAAATTGGGAAGCGGATTTTCTGAGTCGTCAG
Source organism: Bombina bombina (assembly GCF_027579735.1). Classification (NCBI taxonomy): domain Eukaryota; kingdom Metazoa; phylum Chordata; class Amphibia; order Anura; family Bombinatoridae; genus Bombina; species Bombina bombina. The sequence goes on along the minus strand of NC_069499.1, from coordinate 1,211,782,204 downwards.
ACATTACATCCGGGGGAGTGGGAACTCCATCCGGAAATCTTTGCCCAAATTACTCAACTGTGGGGCATTCCAGACATGGATCTGATGGCCTCTCGTCAGAACTTCAAGGTTCCTTGCTACGGGTCCAGATCCAGGGATCCCAAGGCGACTCTAGTAGATGCACTAGTAGCACCTTGGACCTTCAAACTAGCTTATGTATTCCCGCCGTTTCCTCTCATCCCCAGGCTGGTAGCCAGGATCTATCAGGAGAGGGCGTCGGTGATCTTGATAGCTCCTGCGTGGCCACGCAGGACTTGGTATGCAGATCTGGTGAATATGTCATCGGCTCCACCATGGAAGCTACCTTTGAGACGAGACCTTCTTGTTCAAGGTCCGTTCGAACATCCGAATCTGGTCTCACTCCAGCTGACTGCTTGGAGATTGAACGCTTGATCTTATCAAAACGAGGGTTCTCAGATTCTGTTATTGATACTCTTGTTCAGGCCAGAAAGCCTGTAACTAGAAAAATTTACCACAAAATATGGAAAAAATATATCTGTTGGTGTGAATCTAAAGGATTCCCTTGGGACAAGGTAAAGATTCCTAAGATTCTATCCTTTCTTCAAGAAGGATTGGAGAAAGGATTATCTGCAAGTTCCTTGAAGGGACAGATTTCTGCCTTGTCTGTGTTACTTCACAAAAAACTGGCAGCTGTGCCAGATGTTCAAGCCTTTGTTCAGGCTCTGGTTAGAATCAAGCCTGTTTACAAACCTTTGACTCCTCCTTGGAGTCTCAACTTAGTTCTTTCAGTTCTTCAGGGGGTTCCGTTTGAACCCTTACATTCCGTTGATATTAAGTTATTATCTTGGAAAGTTTTGTTTTTGGTTGCAATTTCTTCTGCTAGAAGAGTTTCAGAATTATCTGCTCTGCAGTGTTCTTCTCCTTATCTGGTGTTCCATGCAGATAAGGTGGTTTTACGTACTAAACCTGGTTTTTTTCCAAAAGTTGTTTCTAACAAAAACATTAACCAGGAGATAGTCGTGCCTTCTTTGTGTCCGAAACCAGTTTCGAAGAAGGAACGTTTGTTGCACAATTTGGATGTTGTTCGCGCTCTAAAATTCTATTTAGATGCTACAAAGGATTTTAGACAAACATCTTCCTTGTTTGTTGTTTATTCTGGTAAAAGGAGAGGTCAAAAAGCAACTTCTACCTCTCTCTCTTTTTGGATTAAAAGCATCATCAGATTGGCTTACGAGACTGCCGGACGGCAGCCTCCTGAAAGAATCACAGCTCATTCCACTAGGGCTGTGGCTTCCACATGGGCCTTCAAGAACGAGGCTTCTGTTGATCAGATATGTAGGGCAGCGACTTGGTCTTCACTGCACACTTTTACCAAATTTTACAAGTTTGATACTTTTGCTTCTTCTGAGGCTATTTTTGGGAGAAAGGTTTTGCAAGCCGTGGTGCCTTCCATTTAGGTGACCTGATTTGCTCCCTCCCTTCATCCGTGTCCTAAAGCTTTGGTATTGGTTCCCACAAGTAAGGATGACGCCGTGGACCGGACACACCTATGTTGGAGAAAACAGAATTTATGTTTACCTGATAAATTACTTTCTCCAACGGTGTGTCCGGTCCACGGCCCGCCCTGGTTTTTTAATCAGGTCTGATAATTTATTTTCTTTAACTACAGTCACCACGGTATCATATGGTTTCTCCTATGCAAATATTCCTCCTTAACGTCGGTCGAATGACTGGGGTAGGCGGAGCCTAGGAGGGATCATGTGACCAGCTTTGCTGGGCTCTTTGCCATTTCCTGTTGGGGAAGAGAATATCCCACAAGTAAGGATGACGCCGTGGACCGGACACACCGTTGGAGAAAGTAATTTATCAGGTAAACATAAATTCTGTTTTTCTAATCCCTCCCTTAATGGTTACTTGTGGTCTTCCACAGCTTGGGTATTCGTTCCCATGGGTAATGAATTGTGGACTCTCGCCACCTGTATGAAAGAAAACATAGTTTATACTTACCTGATAAATTCATTTCTTTCCACAAGCCCCCACCATTTTCTTGGGTTTGATTTGTTTTAAGCAGATCTTTTTTTCCCTGCTCCTTTTTGGTTTTTACTCCTTGTTCACTACTTGGCTATATGTGAGACTAAGGTATTTGTGAGGTGGAAGGGGTTTTATAGGGCTCTTGGGGTTTGGGAGACTTCCTAGTGGAAGGAATGTAATTCCCATGAGTAATGGATTGTGGACTCTCGCCACCATGAAATAAATGAATTTATTAGGTAAGTATAAATGATGTTTTTCTTCCCTAAATGCATAGTTTTGCACTTTGCAGTGTTAAACTTTAGATCCTAGTCATTTGTCCAATCCTCCAATTTTTTTATATCACTTCTCATTTGGTCCACCCCCCCACCCCCACATTATAAATGTTTGTATTATCTGCAAACAGACATGTTCCCCTGAAGCCCTTTGCTTATTTCACTGATAAATATGTTAAACAAAACAGGCACCAGAACTGACCACTGAGGAACACCACTAGTATCTGCCCCATCTGCTAAAGTACTTCATTTACTAAGACACTCTGTTTTTCTATCCTTAAGCCAGCATTCTACCCAGTTCAACATTTTTGAATCTAGACCAAGGAGACATAAACTGCTCCACCCTGGTCTAATACTTTTGTTACATAATCAAGTATCAAATACATAATCAAGTATATATGACACTGATATATTCCCTATCTCTCTGAATGTAGCACCAGAAGTGTCAATCACGCTGACAGGATATGCCATCTTGCTCATTCTGCACAATTTATAAGTCTCCTAAACCAACAGAAGTCTTACCCATAAGCACATTCAAAAGAAAATAAAGTGTAGTGCTGCTCACCTTACAGCGCTAATACATTGTGCTATGGGAATGTGTTGCTGCATGCTTGTATACTTCTAGCCTTATCTGCATTTGTTGAGGAGAGCAGAGAGACGGGAATAAAAAAAAAAGTGAAAAAAGTTATTTCTCTTGTTAAGTGTATCCAGTCCACGGCAGTGTTAATTTTGACGACAAATTTCAATTTAGTCTTAGTTTTAGTCTTTTGACTAAAATGCCATTTTAGTTTTAGTCGTATTTTAGTCATCTGAATTGTTTTAGTTTTAGTCTAGTTTTAGTCGACTGAATCTCCAGTAGATTTTAGTCGACTAAATCTCTAGTATCTACTGGAGATTTAGTCGACTAAAATCTACTGGAGATACAGAAGTGCAACTTTAAAATATAAAAAAAACAAAACTGTAAACTGTATTGGCTGTATTGCACATATTACCCAATATAAAAACTTTAACAGTTCTCTGTTAATAATTAAAACAAGTATCAAGTAACTCAACATAACAAAAAGTTTCTGCAGCTAGCACAGGCACAGCATAACTTAAATCCATACTCATGGGTTATGCTTATTTCTATAGGAAGAATCAATTGATTGTTCACAGATTCGAAACATTTTCGGCAACGAAATTATCACTGCTCTAGAACTTTGAAACAAATTATATAGTCCTGGAGTAAAGGTTTATTAACCTGATTTGATTTATGGTATTAAGGTTTGAACATGCAATACAGATTTAACAGATTTAACTGTTGTGGTATATAACATGTCTTTATTTATCTTAAAATTTAATAAAATTAAGTTTAGTAAATTTTACAAAAGAGCAGTAATTGGATAGGGATTGATTAACACCTTGCATAAAATGTTTTTGTCAGCAAATTTTGATTTAGTTTTAGTCATAGTCTTTTGACTAAAATGTCATTTTGATTTAGTTTTAGTCATAGTCTTTTGACTAAAATGTCATTTTGATTTAGTTTTAGTCATAGTCTTTTGACTAAAATGTCATTTTAGTTTTAGTCGTATTTTAGTCATCAGAATTTCTTTAGTTTTATAGTCATTTTAGTCTAGTTTTAGTCGACGAAATTAACACTGGTCCACGGATCATCCATTACTTATGGAATATATTCTCCTTCCCAACAGGAAGTTGCAAGAGTCCACCCACAGCAAAGCTGCTATATAGCTCCTCCCCCAACTGCCATATTCAGTCATTCTCTTGCAAGCCTCAACATAGATAGGTCGTGAGAGTCTGTGGTGTTTTATACTTAGTTTATTCTTCAATCAAAAGTTTGTTATTTTTAAATGGCACCGGAGTGTGCTGTTTATCTCAGGCAGTATTTGGAAGAAGAATCTGCCTGCGTTTTTCTATGATCTTAGCAGACGTAACTAAGATCCATTTGCTGTTCTCACACATTCTGAGGAGTGAGGTACTTCAGAGGGGGAATGGCGTGCAGGTTTTCCTGCAGATAAGGTATGTGCAGTAAAATATTTTTCTAGGAATGGAATTGACTAAGAAAATACTGCTGATACCGAAGTAATGTAAGTAAAGCCTTGAATGCAGCGATAGCGACTGGTATCAGGCTTATTAATAGAGATACATACTCTTATAAAAATGTGTTTTAAAACGTTTGCTGGCATGTTTAATCGTTTTTTAACGTACATTGGTGATAACACTGTAATGTTGGTATAGCCTTAAATGCAGTAAAAGCGACTGGTATCAGGCTTATTAATAGAGATACATACTCTTGTAAAAATGTGTTTTAAAACGTTTGCTGGCATGTTTAATCGTTTTTTAACATATGTTTGGTGATAAAACTTATTGGGGCCTAAGTTTTTTCCACATGGCTGGCTTAAATTTTGCATAGAAACTGTTAACTGAAGCTTCCCACTGTTGTAATATGAGTGGGAGGGGCCTAATTTAGCGCTTTTTTGCGCAGTTAAAATGACAAAATGAATCATCCAGATTCCCTCAGCAGTCCCATGAATACTACAGGACATTTCTAAAGGGCTAAAAAGACTTCCAAAATCGTTTATAGGGAAGGTAATCCACAGCTCTGCTGTGGCAGTTTTGTTGTGTCTGTTTTTAAAAAGTCTGTCGTTTTTTTTATCTGTTTTTTGCATTAAGGGGTTAATCATCCATTTGCAAGTGGGTGCAATGCTCTGTTACCTTATTACATGTACTGTAAAAATTTCGTTTGTTTTACTGCCTTTTTTCACTGTTTTTCAAATTTTGGCAAAATTTGTTTCTCTTAAAGGCACAGTTACGTTTTATATATTTGCTTGTTAACTTGATTTAAAGTGTTTTCCAAGCTTACTAGTCTCATTATTAGTCTGTTCTAACATGTCTGACATAGAGGAAGCTCTGTGTTCATTATGTTTTAAAGCCATGGTGGAACCCCATCTTAGAATGTGTACCAGATGTACTGATTTCATGTTAAACAATAAAGATCATTTTTTGTCTTTAAAAACATTATCACCAGAGGATTCTGTCGTGGGGGTAGTTATGCCGACTAACTCTCCCCACGTGTCAGACCTTTTGACTCCCGCTACAGGGACTCACGCTCAAATGGCGCCAAGTACATCAAGGGCGCCCATAGCGTTTATTTTACAAGACATGGCAAAGGTGGTGAATAATACTCTGGCAGCAGTATTAGTCAGACTACCTGAAATTAAAGGAAAGCAGATAGCTCTGGGGGTAGATACAGAGCATACAGACGCTTTAAGAACCATGTATGATACTACCTCACAATATGCTTAGTCTGTGGGTGATTTTTTTGACTCAGGGAAGATGATTTAACCTGATTCTGATATTTCTACATTTAAAATTTATGCTTGAGAACCTCCACTTGTTGCTCAGGGAGGCTTTGGCTGCTCTGAATGAATGTGTACAATCGCAGGGCCAGAGAAATTGTGTAGACTGGATAAATAATATGCAGTGCCGGTGTGTACTGATGTTTTTCCAATACCTAAAGAGGTTTACTAAAAATTTTTTAATAAGGAATGGGATAGACCAGGTGTGCCGTTCTCTTCCCCTCCTATTTTTTTAGAAGAATGTTTTCTAATAGTTACCACCACACGGGACTTCTGGCAGACAGTTCCTAAGGTGGAGAGAAGAGTTTCTACTCTAGCTAAGCGTACCACTACCTCTGGCGAGGACAGTTGTGCTTTTTAGATCCAATGGATAAAAAATGTTTATTCAACAGGGTTTTATCCTGCAGCCCCTTGCATACATTGCTTCTGTCACTGCTGCTGCGGCGTTCTGGGTTGAGTCTCTTGATGAGGCTTTACAGTTAGCGACTCCATTGGATGAATATATTTGACAAGCTTATGCTAGCCAATTCCTTTTGTTTTCTGATGCCTTTGTTCATTTGACTAGACTAACGGCTAAGAATTCTCTTTTTTTACTATACTGGCGCGCAGAGCGCTATGGCTTATATCAGCTGTCGTGACTTTAATAAATAAGCTACTTAACTTCCCTTCAAGGGGCAGACCCTATTCGGGCCTGGTTTGAAGGAGATTATTGCTTATATCACTGTAGGAAAATGTCATGCCCTTCCTCAGGATAGGTCCAAATCAAGGGCCAAAAAAAAAAAAAAGGTCTAATTTTCGTGCCTTTTAAAACTTCAGGGCAGGTGTGGCATCCACTTCCTCTAAGGCAAAACAAGAGGGAATTTTTGCTCAGTCCAAGGCGGTCTGGAGACAATCGGACCTGGAACAAAGATAAGCAGGCCAAGGAGCCTGCTGCTGCCTCTAAGGCAGCATGAAGGAACGGACCCCTATCCGGTAACGGATCCTATAGGGGGCAGACTTTCATTCTTCGCCCAGGCGTGGGCAAGAGATGCCCAGGATCCCTAGGCATTGGAATTTATATCCCAGAGATATCTTCTGGATTTCAAAGATTCCCCCCCAAAAAAAGGGGAGATTTCGCCTTTCACAATTATCTGCAAACCAGATAAAGAAGGAGGCATTCTTACATTGTGTACGAGATCCATCCAGTTCCGAGAGAGGAACAGGGACAGAGTTTTTACTCAAATCTGTTTGTGGTTCCCAAGGAGAGGGAACCTTCAGACCTATTTTGGATCTAAAGATCTTAAACAAATTCCTCAGAATTCCGTCATTTAAGATGGAAACTATTCGTACCATCTTAACTATGATCCAGGAGAGTCAATAGAGGACTACAATGGATTTGAAGGATGCTTATCCTCACATTGTGATGCATAAAGATCACCATCGTTTTTCAGGTTTGCCTTTCTAGACAGGCATTACCAGTTTGTAGCTCTTTCCTTTGGGATATCTACAGCCCCAAGAATCTTTATGGAGGTTCTGGGGTCGCTTTGGCGGTCCTTAGGCCGCGGGGCATAGAAGTGGCCCCTTATTTAGACGACATCCTGATACAGGCGTCAAACATCCAAATTGCCAAGTCTCATACGGACGTAGTACTGGCATTTCTGAGATCACATGGGTGGAAAGTGAACAAGGAAGGAGTTCTCTATCCCCAATCTCAAGGGTTTCCCTCCTAGGGACTCTGATAGATTCTGTAGAAATGAAAATTTACCTGACGGAGTCCAGGTTGTCAAAGTTTCTAAATTTCTGCCGTGTTTTTCATTCCATCCGCGCCCTTCGGCGGCTCAGTACATGAATGCAATCGGCTTAATGGTAGCGGCAAGGGACATAGTACCGTTTGCACGTCTACATTTCAGACCGCTGCAACTATGCATGCTCAGTCAGAGGAACGGGGATTACACAGATTTGTCCCCCTGTTAAACCTGGACCAAGAGACCAGAGATTCTCTTCTCTGGTGACTATGTCGGGTCCATCTGTCCAAGGGTATGACCTTCCGCAGGTCAGATGGGACAATTGTTACAATAGATGCCAGCCTTTTAGGTTGGGATGCAGTCTGGAACTCCCTGAAGGCTCAGGGATAGTGGACTTAGGAGGAGACCCTCCTTCTAATAAATATTCTGAAACTGGGAGTGATATTCCATGCTCTTCAGACTTGGCCTCAGTTAGCAACTCTGAGGTACATCATACTCAGTCGGACAATATACACGACTGTGGCTTACATCAGCCATCAAGGGGGAACAGAAGTTCCCTAGCGATGTTAGAAGTCTTACAATAATTCACTGGACAGAGACTCACTCTTGTCTATCAGCTATCCATATCCCAGGTGTTGAGAACTGGGATGTGGATTTTCTAAGTCGTCAGACTTTTCTTCCGGGGGAGTGGGATTTCCTCCGGAGGTCAAGACCAAGCAGGAGAGGGCTTTGGTGTTTTTGACAGCGCCTGCGTAGCCACGCAGGACCTGGTATGCAGATCTGGTGGACATGTCATCCTTTCCATCACGGTCTCTGCTTCTGAGACAGGTCCCTCTACCTCAGGGTCCTTTCAACCATCTAAATAGAATCAATCTGAGATGGACTGCCTGGAGACTGAACGCTTGATGTTATCAAAGCATGGCTTCTCCGAGCCAGTCATTGATACCTTAATACAGACATGAAAGCCTGTCTCTAGGAAAATTGAACATAGATATGGTGTAAATATCTGATTGTTATGAATCCAAGGGTTACTCATGAAGTAAAGTCTGGATTCCCAGGATATTATCTTTTCTCCAAGATGTTTTTGAGAAAAGGGTTGTCAGCTAATTCCTTAAAAGGGACAGATTTTTACTCTATTTTTTTGCACAAGCGTCTGGCAGGTATTCTAGACGTTCAGGCATTTGGTCAGGCTTTGGTTAGATCCAAGCCTGTGTTTAAAACTGTTGCTCCGCCATGGAGCTTAAACCTGGTTCTTAAGGTTCTTCAAGAAGTTCCGTTTGAACCTTTTTTGTTCCATAGATATCAATCTTTATCTTGGAAAGTTCCTTTTGGGTAGCTATTTCCTCGACTCGTAGAGTCTCCAAGTTATCTGTGTTACAATGTGATTCTCCTTATCGGGTCCTTCGTACGGATAAGGTAGTCCTGCGTACCAACCTGGGTTTTTTCCTAAGGTGGTATCTAACAAGAACATCACTCAAGAGATAGTTGTTTCATGCTTGTATCCTAATCCTTCCTCAAAGAAGGAACGTCTATTACACAATATTGGACGTGGTTTGTGCTTTAAAGTTTTACTTACAAGCTACTACAGTTTTCATCAAACGTTCATTTTGTTTGTTGTCTATTCTGGACAGAGGAGAGGTCAAAAGACTTCAGCAGCCTCTCTGTCTTTTTGGTTAAAAAGCATAATTCATTTAGCTTATGAGACTGCTGGACAGCAGCCTCCTGAAGGGATTACAGCTCATTCTACTAGAGCTGTGGTTTTTCACTTGGGCCTTTTTTAAATGTGGCTTCTGTTGAACAGATTTACAAGACGGAGTCTTGGTCTGCGCTTCATACTTTTTCAAATTTAACAAATTTGATACCTTGATTCTTCGGAGGCTATTTTTGGGAGAAAGGGTTTTTTACAGGCAGTGGTAACTTCCGTTTAGGTACCTGCCTTGTCCCTCCCATCATCCGTGTACTTTAGCTTTGGTATTGGTATTCCATAAGTAATGGATGATCCGTGGACTGGATACACTTAACAAGAGAAAACATAATTTATGCTTACCTGATAAATTTATTTCTCTTGTAGTGTATCCAGTCCACGGCCCGCCCTGTCACTTTAAGGCAGGTAATTTTTTCATTTGAACTACAGTCACCACTGCACCCTATGGTTTTTCCTTTCTCTGCATGTTTTCGGTCGAATGACTGAATATGGCAGTTGGGGGAGGAGCTATATAGCAGCTTTGCTGTGGGTGGACTCTTGAAACTTCCTGTTGGGAAGGCGAATATATTCCATAAGTAATGGATGATCCGTGGACTGGATACACTACAAGAGAAATAAATTTATCAGGTAAGCATAAATTATGTTTTTAATAAATCAAATTTTGAATAAAGCTCATTTATAGAGAGAATAAGTCAATTTTCCAAAAATATTAACAATATACAGTGTGTTTTAATGTCACAGTGGTACTCTGATACTTTCTGCTTTGGAGAATATGTTTGTTTTTAACCACTACAAGTGTAGCTGTCCATACTGCCATATACGTAACATATCATTGTCTTACATTTTAGTGACTGAGTGCAAGACAAAGAGGCAAATTTAATTCAGTTGGTGCCATCAGTGTTCTTCGTCCCATTTGCAGTTAGCAATCAGAGATTCTGTTGTAGGGTGAAATTTAAAGCAACAGTAAAGTCAACATTAAACTTAAATTGATTGGATAGAGCATGACATTTTAAACAACTTTCCATTTTATTTCTATTATTAATTTTGCTTAGTTCTCTTGGTATAAGTTGTTAAAGAGTAATCCTAGGTGACCTCAGAAACTTGCACATGTCTTTAGCCATCTGGCAGCAGTGTTTACAAATTGCTTTTTAGTCATGTAATAGTTACAAACACTGGTGGCCCAGACTGCTATAGGCACATGCACAATTTTAAGCTCTACCTACGTTTTGTCTTTAATTAAGAATACCAAAAGAAAAAAGCTAATTTTAAACAGACGTAATTGGAAAGTTGTTTAAAATTGCATGCTCTTTGAGACATGCAAGTTTAATTTTAACTTTACTGTCCCTTTAAAACTGTTTATAGCTCTTCTCTATATACACAGAATCTCAGTGTATGAACAATATACTTTACAGGTCTTACGCACTTCTGGTGTTTGCTGACAGGGAAATTTTAAATAATTTACATTTTTAAGTTTATATCTTGTGATTAATTCTTTATTTTATGGGAATCTATGTGTTGTATTTTTGTATTATTTTCATAGGTTTCCTTTATCACCAGGGCTACTAGCTGGTTAATTTTAAAGTAAGATTTAAAATTACAACTACATAACTGCACCCATTTGGTCTTGGAACTTTTTTCTGAGCTCAGTAGATCTGTGATTTCCAAGCCCTGGTTCAAAGATTTATTTTCTCAATAGTAAATGTTATTTACCCAAAAGAAGGGGTTTTCCCTCACAACAAACAGGAAGTCATCATGATAGATACATTGGGAAGGGTTAATCTAAGGTCTCTGAGAAATTGGTTTTCACTAGAGTCTTCCTTCCTGATAAATATCCTGGAGCTCAAAGACATTTTCCTGACTGTTAGAATGTACTGCAGAAGTGTAATACAGAAAGGTACTGGCAATCTCAGATTAGTAGAATTTTTGATCTGAAAGGCATTTTTACAACAGATATTAAAGGTATTCACGATTTGCAGGCAATTTTTTCTGAGCTGCCACAATATTTATATAGTAGAGGTGTTTCTCAGTGGAAATAGAGAATTTCACAAATATATGTGATAGCAACAAAGGAAAACTGTGAGGTTGTCAGGGGGTGTTCCAAAATCAAAGCTCCCCTGGTATTTCAGAGTAGTGCATGTCCAGAAGACAGTCAGAGCATGGTGTTTGAAAGCTGGTAAGCTAGAATGAGGACAGCCACTCACTTTCCTTACGGTTGCAACAAATAAAGAAAGCTGGTGCTACGCCTTCAAGACCCCCCACAATGGTTCCCATAAGAACCTATAAGCAAAACATGGTGAAGGTGGCAGCAACTCAAGTAAAAGAGAAAACCTCTACTATATTAAGCTCAATATAATAAAGGTTTTTTCTTTTACTTGAGTGCCACCTTCACCACCTTTTGTTTAATTGAATGCTGGTGCACGGTTCTCACAGCATATGTCACTGATAAACAGTAATAACTTTTACTAGAAACATTTTTGCTAGTGGAAGTATAATGCAAAAATGACCCCATGCAGATTTACATTTTGAACTTTCTATTCCTTTAAAAAGGACGTAGGAAAAGAAAACCACTATTTAATAAAAAATAAAAAAAATGCTCTTCGTCACATTATTCCCTTATTTCACGCTAATGAAAGTTACTGTATTAAGTTGTAATCACAAAGCTATCTAAATGGGCTGACATTCCCTTTCTTGGACACCTATCTGCTGTTATATTTAAATATCACCAGCAAATATTGTGTATACTATTTGTGTACAGACCACAGCAGAGTAACCCTTTCAATGGGCACTGTTTTCCATGTTTGTCACATTCGTTTTGTTTTTATTCGGCAATTTTGGCGCCAAAGAATGGGGTAGAGAACACAAGAAAGGGAAAGGAGCTGAGATTGTTTGACAAATCAGCTCTTTCGTTTGCAGTGATGTACAGGGGGTCTGACCATTCATGTGTACAACTTCCCCTGGCCAATCCTGACAGAGCAGGTTTGTCCAATTCACTGTTAACCTAGCATAGGGAGTTTTTAGTCTTAGTGAACATCAGCCATCCCTTCAGCTTCTGAACATTGCAGTGGGGTGTACCGGTGTCAGCTTGCTGTGCGGTTTTTTGTTGTAAACTTGTGCAGAATCAGACTTTTTCTTTTAGTTCAGTGTAACTGCACACTTACTGCATTTTTGTTTTACTCTGGGGACCAGGGATTTATAATTTTTCTTTATTTTATTGTTAGAGTTGTAGCTGAAGCTTGCAGTGAGACTGGTAGGTATCCTGCCTTTGTTGTGGAAAAAAAGTTTTAATTAAAAAAAAAACAAAAAAAAAACTTTTGTGCAGAATATTTTTTTTGCAGTTAGTACAACTGCACATTTATAATGCAGTGGAGGAATATCTGAGACTGCTAGGAAAGCCTCCTGCCTTTTTTGGGGGGCAAAAAGTTTTAATTTAATGTTTAACCCTTTGTGTGCAAAATCATTTTTTTTTCCTTGCAGTTAGTGCAGCTGCACATTTATATTGCAGTGGAAGTATAGCTGTGACTGCTGGGTAGGCCTCCTGCCTTTGTTGGGGAAAAAAGTTTTAATTTAATGTTTAATCCTCTGTGTGCAGAATCATTTTCCTTACAGTTAGTACAGATGCACACTTATATTACAGTGGGGGTATAGCTGTGACTGATGGGTAGGCCTCCTGCCTTTTGGGGGAGGGGGAGTTTTGATTTAAATTTATCCCATTGTGTGCAGAATCTTTTTTTTTTTTTTCTTGCTGTACGTTACTGCATATATTTGTTTTTAATTTTTACTTTCTATATTTCATCAATGAGAAATCCTCAGTGCACATCTAGCCGCTGTGTCCAAGGGGTTCTAGGCACTTGTTTGCTCTCCTCCTCCCCTGGAGGTGTATTTTTTAGTACATTCAGGCCTATCTACCGAGTTAAGTAACCCTGCTGCCACTCCTACTCTTGCCCTTTGGTGGTCATCATTCATCAATGTAAAATACTCACAGAACTGATGTCCACTGTGTCAAATGGTCTCTAGGCACGTGTTTGCCTTCCTTCTCCTATTGAGGTTTATGTACTTTCAGGTCTACCTACCTATCTCTGTAACTCTACTGCCTGCTGCTGTTGCCATTCCTGCCCTTCCTGCTCTGTGGTTTCATTAGTTAAAGTAAAAAATCGTAGTAAACTATTACTCGCTGTGTCCAAGGGTCTCTAGTTGCATCCTTGTCCTCCTCCCTTGGAGGATTATTTTTGGGGTGTGTGTTCCAGAGGCCTACCTAGTTCAGTATCTTTGCTGCCTACTGCTGTCACTCCTACCTCTCCCCTTCCTGGTAATCATCCATCAACGCCAAATCCTGCATAATGCTGGCCACTATGTCCAAGAGACTCTAGTAAACACATTTCTTTCATGTAATTGGCAAGAGTCCATGAGCTAGTGACGTATGGGATATACAATCCTACCAGGAGGGGCAAAGTTTCCCAAACCTCAAAATGCCTATAAATACACCCCTCACCACACCCACAATTCAGTTTTACAAACTTTGCCTCCTATGGAGGTGGTGAAGTAATTTTGTGCTAAGATTTCTACGTTGATATGCGCTTCTCAGCATTTTTGAAGCCCATTTCCTCTGAGTACAGTGAATGTCAGATGGATGTGAAGGGAGTATCACCTATTTAATAAAATGGTTTTCCTCACAGGGATCTAGTTCATAGGTTCTCTGTTATCGGTCATAGAGATTCATCTCCTACCTCCCTTTTCAGATCGACGATATACTCTCATATTCCATTACCTCTACTGATAACCGTTTCAGTACTGGTTTGGCTATCTGCTATATGTGGATGGGTGTCTTCAAGTAAGTATGTTTTCATTACTTAAGACACTCTCAGCTATGGTTTGGCACTTTTCCGAACGTTTTTTGGCGTCAATTTTTTTTTCTGTTTGTTGTGCGTCATACTTGGCGCCAAATATTTTCATTATTTTAGACCCCATTCCTATTTGCCTCTTGCCTTTTCTCCAACATAGGTGTGTCCGGTCCACGGCGTCATCCTTACTTGAGGGATATTCTCTTCCCCAACAGGAAATGGCAAAGAGCCCAGCAAAGCTGGTCACATGATCCCTCCTAGGCTCCGCCTACCCCAGTCATTCTCTTTGCCGTTGTACAGGCAACATCTCCACGGAGATGGCTTAGAGTTTTTTAGTGTTTAACTGTAGTTTTTCATTATTCAATCAAGAGTTTGTTATTTTCAAATAGTGCTGGTACGTACTATTTACTCAGAAACAGAAAAGAGATGAAGAATTCTGTTTGTATGAGGAAAATGATTTTAGCAACCGTAACTAAAATCCATGGCTGTTCCACACAGGACTGTTGAGAGCAATTAACTTCAGTTGGGGGAACAGTTTGCAGTCCTTTGCTGCTTGAGGTATGACACATTCTAACAAGACGATGTAATGCTGGAAGCTGTCATTTTCCCTATGGGATCCGGTAAGCCATGTTTATTACGATTGTAAATAAGGGCTTCACAAGGGCTTATTTAGACTGTAGACTTTTTTTGGGCTAAATCGATTGATATTAACACTTATTTAGCCTTGAGGAATCATTTATTCTGGGTATTTTGATATAATAATATCGGCAGGCACTGTTTTAGACACCTTATTCTTTAGGGGCTTTCCCAAAGCATAGGCAGAGTCTCATTTTCGCGCCGGTGTTGCGCACTTGTTTTTGAGAGGCATGGCATGCAGTCGCATGTGAGAGGAGCTCTGATACTTATAAAAGACTTCTGAAGGCGTCATTTGGTATCGTATTCCCCTTTGGGTTTGGTTGGGTCTCAGCAAAGCAGATACCAGGGACTGTAAAGGGGTTAAAGCTTAAAACGGCTCCGGTTCCGTTATTTTAAGGGTTAAAGCTTCCAAAATTGGTGTGCAATATTTTCAAGGCTTTAAGACACTGTGGTGAAAGTTTGGTGAATTTTGAACAATTCCTTCATGTTTTTTCGCAATTGCAGTAATAAAGTGTGTTCAGTTTAAAATTTAAAGTGACAGTAACGGTTTTATTTCAAAACGTTTTTTGCACTTTCTTATCAAGTTTATGCCTGTTTAACATGTCTGAACTACCAGATAGACTGTGTTCTGAATGTGGGGAAGCCAGAATTCCTATTCATTTAAATAAATGTGATTTATGTGATAATGACAATGATGCCCAAGATGATTCCTCAAGTGAGGGGAGTAAGCATGGTACTGCATCATTCCCTCCTTCGTCTACACGAGTCTTGCCCACTCAGGAGGCCCCTAGTACATCTAGCGCGCCAATACTCCTTACTATGCAACAATTAACGGCTGTAATGGATAATTCTGTCAAAAACATTTTAGCCAAAATGAACCCTTGTCAGCGTAAGCGTGGATGCTCTGTTTTAGTTACTGAAGAGCATGACGACGCTGATATTAATATCTCTGAAGGGCCCCTAACCCAATCTGAGGGGGCCAGGGAGGTTTTGTCTGAGGGAGAAATTACTGATTTAGGGAACATTTCTCAGCAGGCTGAATCTGATGTGATTACATTTAAATTTAAATTGGAACATCTCCGCATTTTGCTTAAGGAGGTATTATCCACTCTGGATGATTGTGAAAATTTGGTCATCCCAGAGAAACTATGTAAAATGGACAAGTTCCTAGAGGTGCCGGGGCTCCCAGAAGCTTTTCCTATACCCAAGCGGGTGGCGGACATTGTTAATAAAGAATGGGAAAGGCCCGGTATTCCTTTCGTCCCTCCCCCCATATTTAAAAAATTGTTTCCTATGGTCGACCCCAGAAAGGACTTATGGCAGTCAGTCCCCAAGGTCGAGGGAGCGGTTTCTACTTTAAACAAACGCACCACTATTCCCATAGTGGATAGTTGTGCTTTCAAAGATCCTATGGATAAAAAATTAGAAGGTTTGCTTAAAAAGATGTTTGTTCAGCAGGGTTACCTTCTACAACCCATTTCATGCATTGTCCCTGTCACTACAGCCGCATATTTCTGGTTTGATGAACTGATTAAGGTGCTCGATAGTGACTCTCCTCCTTATGAGGAGATTATGGACAGAATCAATGCTCTCAAATTGGCTAATTCTTTCACTCTAGACGCCTCTTTGCAATTGGCTAAGTTAGCGGCTAAGAATTCTGGGTTTGCTATTGTGGCGCGCAGAGCGCTTTGGTTGAAATCTTGGTCGGCTGATGCGTCTTCCAAGAACAAGCTACTAAACATTCCTTTCAAGGGGAAAACGCTGTTTGGTCCTGACTTGAAAGAGATTATCTCTGATATCACTGGGGGTAAGGGCCACGCCCTTCCTCAGGATCGGCCTTTCAAGGCAAAAAATAGACCTAATTTTCGTCCCTTTCGCAAAAACGGACCAGCCCAAGGTGCTACGTCCTCTAAGCAAGAGGGTAATACTTCTCAGGCCAAGCCAGCTTGGAGACCAATGCAAGGCTGGAACAAGGGAAAGCAGGCCAAGAAACCTGCCACTGCTACCAAGACAGCATGAAATATTGGCCCCCGATCCGGGACCGGATCTGGTGGGGGGCAGACTCTCTCTCTTCGCTCAGGCTTGGGCAAGAGATGTTCTGGATCCTTGGGCGCTAGAAATAGTCTCCCAGGGTTATCTTCTGGAATTCAAGGGACTTCCCCCAAGGGGGAGGTTCCACAGGTCTCAGTTGTCTTCAGACCACATAAAAAGACAGGCGTTCTTACATTGTGTAGAAGACCTGTTAAAAATGGGAGTGATTCATCCTGTTCCATTAAGAGAGCAAGGGATGGGGTTCTACTCCAATCTGTTCATAGTTCCCAAAAAAGAGGGAACGTTCAGACCAATCCTAGATCTCAAGATCTTAAACAAATTTCTCAAGGTCCCATCGTTCAAGATGGAAACCATTCGAACTATCCTTCCTTCCATCCAGGAAGGTCAATTCATGACCACGGTGGATTTAAAGGATGCGTATCTACATATTCCTATCCACAAGGAACATCATCGGTTCCTAAGGTTTGCATTCCTGGACAAACATTACCAGTTCGTGGCGCTTCCTTTCGGATTAGCCACTGCTCCAAGGATTTTCACAAAGGTACTAGGGTCCCTTCTAGCGGTGCTAAGACCAAGGGGCATTGCAGTAGTACCTTACCTGGACGACATTCTGATTCAAGCGTCGTCCCTCCCTCGAGCAAAGGCTCACACGGACATCGTCCTGGCCTTTCTCAGATCTCACGGCTGGAAAGTGAACGTGGAAAAGAGTTCTCTATCCCCGTCAACAAGGGTTCCCTTCTTGGGAACAATTATAGATTCCTCAGAAATGAGGATTTTTCTAACAGAGGCCAGAATAACAAAGCTTCTGGACTCTTGTCGGATTCTTCATTCCGTTCCTCTTCCTTCCGTAGCTCAGTGCATGGAAGTGATCGGGTTGATGGTAGCGGCAATGGACATAGTTCCTTTTGCGCGCATTCATCTCAGACCATTACAACTGTGCATGCTCAGTCAGTGGAATGGGGACTATACAGACTTGTCTCCAAAGATACAAGTAAATCAGAGGACCAGAGACTCACTCCGTTGGTGGCTGTCCCTGGACAACCTGTCACAAGGGATGACATTCCGCAGACCAGAGTGGGTCATTGTCACGACCGACGCCAGTCTGACGGGCTGGGGCGCGGTCTGGGGATCCCTGAAAGCTCAGGGTCTTTGGTCTCGGGAAGAATCTCTTCTACCGATAAATATTCTGGAACTGAGAGCGATATTCAATGCTCTCAAGGCTTGGCCTCAGCTAGCAAGGACCAAGTTCATACGATTTCAATCAGACAACATGACGACTGTTGCGTACATCAACCATCAGGGGGGAACAAGGAGTTCCCTAGCGATGGAGGAAGTGACCAAGATTATTCTATGGGCGGAGTCTCACTCCTGCCACCTGTCTGCTATCCACATCCCGGGAGTGGAAAATTGGGAAGCGGATTTTCTGAGTCGTCAGACATTGCATCCGGGGGAGTGGGAACTCCATCCGGAAATCTTTGCCCTAGTCACTCAGCTGTGGGGCATTCCAGACATGGATCTGATGGCCTCTCGTCAGAACTTCAAAGTTCCCTGTTACGGGTCCAGATCCAGGGATCCCAAGGCGGCTCTAGTGGATGCACTAGTAGCACCTTGGACCTTCAAACTAGCTTATGTGTTTCCGCCGTTTCCTCTCATTCCCAGGCTGGTAGCCAGGATCAATCAGGAGAGGGCGTCGGTGATCTTGATAGCTCCTGCGTGGCCACGCAGGACTTGGTATGCAGATCTGGTGAATATGTCATCGGCTCCACCTTGGAAGCTACCTTTGAGACGAGACCTTCTTGTTCAGGGTCCGTTCGAACATCCGAATCTGGTTTCACTCCAGCTGACTGCCTGGAGATTGAACGCTTGATTTTATCGAAGCGAGGTTTCTCAGATTCTGTTATCGATACTCTTGTTCAGGCCAGAAAGCCTGTAACTAGAAAGATTTACCACAAAATTTGGAAAAAATATATCTGTTGGTGTGAATCTAAAGGATTCCCTTGGGACAAGGTTAAGATTCCTAGGATTCTATCCTTCCTTCAAGAAGGATTGGAAAAAGGATTATCGGCAAGTTCCCTGAAGGGACAGATTTCTGCCTTGTCGGTGTTACTTCACAAAAAGCTGGCAGCTGTGCCAGATGTTCAAGCCTTTGTTCAGGCTTTGGTTAGAATTAAGCCTGTTTACAAACCTTTGACTCCTCCTTGGAGTCTCAATTTAGTTCTTTCAGTTCTTCAGGGGGTTCCGTTTGAACCCTTACATTCCGTTGATATTAAGTTATTATCTTGGAAAGTTTTGTTTTTAGTTGCAATTTCTTCTGCTAGAAGAGTTTCAGAATTATCTGCTCTGCAGTGTTCCCCTCCTTATCTGGTGTTCCATGCAGATAAGGTGGTTTTACGTACTAAACCTGGTTTTCTTCCGAAAGTTGTTTCTAACAAAAACATTAACCAGGAGATTATCGTGCCTTCTCTGTGTCCGAAACCAGTTTCAAAGAAGGAACGTTTGTTGCACAATTTGGATGTTGTTCGCGCTCTAAAATTCTATTTAGATGCTACAAAGGATTTTAGACAAACATCTTCCTTGTTTGTTGTTTATTCAGGTAAAAGGAGAGGTCAAAAAGCAACTTCTACCTCTCTCTCTTTTTGGATTAAAAGCATCATCAGATTGGCTTACGAGACTGCCGGACGGCAGCCTCCCGAAAGAATCACAGCTCATTCCACTAGGGCTGTGGCTTCCACATGGGCCTTCAAGAACGAGGCTTCTGTTGATCAGATATGTAGGGCAGCGACTTGGTCTTCACTGCACACTTTTACCAAATTTTACAAGTTTGATACTTTTGCTTCTTCTGAGGCTATTTTTGGGAGAAAGGTTTTGCAAGCCGTGGTGCCTTCCATTTAGGTGACCTGATTTGCTCCCTCCCTTCATCCGTGTCCTAAAGCTTTGGTATTGGTTCCCACAAGTAAGGATGACGCCGTGGACCGGACACACCTATGTTGGAGAAAACAGAATTTATGTTTACCTGATAAATTTCTTTCTCCAACGGTGTGTCCGGTCCACGGCCCGCCCTGGTTTTTTTAATCAGGTCTGATATTTTATTTTCTTTAACTACAGTCACCACGGTACCATATGGTTTCTCCTATGCTAATATTCCTCCTTAACGTCGGTCGAATGACTGGGGTAGGCGGAGCCTAGGAGGGATCATGTGACCAGCTTTGCTGGGCTCTTTGCCATTTCCTGTTGGGGAAGAGAATATCCCTCAAGTAAGGATGACGCCGTGGACCGGACACACCGTTGGAGAAAGAAATTTATCAGGTAAACATAAATTCTGTTTTCTGTTTGCATTTTTTCCCATTCCTGAAACTGCCATATAAGGAAATTGATAATTTTGCTTTATATGTTGTTTTTTTCTCTTACATTTGCAAGATGTCTCAATCGGGTCCTGTCTCAGTATTCACTGTTGGATCCCTGCTGCATGATAACAGTTCTACCAAAGCTAAGTGCATTTGTTGTAAACTTGTGGAGATTATACCTCCAACTGTGGTATAATATAACTGTCATGATAAACTTTTACATGCAGAAAATGTATCCATCAGTAGTACCTGTTGCTGTCCCCTCAATATAATATAATAATTTATTTCTGATTCTATTCAGAAGGCTTTGTCTGCCATTCCGCCTTCTAATAAACGTAAAA
The DNA here is from genome assembly GCF_027579735.1 of Bombina bombina. Lineage (NCBI taxonomy): Eukaryota > Metazoa > Chordata > Amphibia > Anura > Bombinatoridae > Bombina > Bombina bombina. Next base: position 1,211,761,905 of record NC_069499.1, on the reverse strand, counting down.
GGTCTTTTAAAACTTTTCATAAGGTTGATGAATTTTCAAATGGCCAGCAACATACTGAATTATCCTTCTCTGATGAGGATCTATCTGATTCAGAAGATCCTGCCTCAGATATTGACACTGATAAAGCCTCTTATTTATTTAAATTGGAGTATATTCATTCTTTGTTAAAAGAATTATTGATTACATTGAATATGGAGGAAACTAGTCCTCTTGATATTAAAACTAGTAAACCGATCATGATTTGTCTAGCATTGTTAAGTTGATTCAACATGCTAATAATTTCATTTGTGATGCCATTTTTTATATTATCAAAATTGATGTTACATCTATGTCTTTAGCTATTTTAGCTAGAAGAGCTTTGTGGCTCAAATCTTGGAATGCTGATATGACTTCTAAGTCCAGATTGCTATCTCTTTCTTTCCAAGGTAATAAATTATTTGGTTCTCAGTTGGATTCAATCATTTTAACTGTTACTGGGGGGAAGGGAGTTTTTTGCCTCAGGATAAAAAACCTAAGGGTAAATCTAAAGCTTTTAACCGTTTTTTATATCCTTTCGACAAAATAAGGAACAGAAACCTAATCCTTCCCCCAAGGAATCTGCTTCCAATTGGAAGCCTTCTTCAAATTGGAATAAATCCAAGCCCTTTAAGAGATGAAAACCAGCCCCCAAGTCCGCATGAAGGTGCAGCCCTCATTCCAGCTCAGCTTTTTCAAAGATGTTTGGATCAATTCGGTCCAAAATCATTGGATTCAGAGTATTGTCTCTCAAGGGTACAGAATAGGTTTCAGAGTGAGACCGCCTGTGAGAAGATTTTTTCTCTCACGCATTCCGGTAAACCCAGTAAAGGCTCAGGCTTTTCTGAAGTGTGTTTCAGACCTGGTGTTATCAGGGGTAATCATCCCAGTTCTGTTTCAGGAACACAGGGTCTGGGGTTTTATTCAAATCTATTCATTGTCCCAAAGAGAAAATTAATTCAGACCAGTTTTGGATCTAAGATTTTGAATCGATATGTAAGAGTACCAACTTTCAAAATGGTGACTATAAGGACTATTCTGCCTTTTGTTCAGCAAGGGCAGTATATGTCCACAATAGACTTACAAGATGCATATCTTCATATTCCAATTCATCCAGATCATTATCAGTTCCTGAGATTCTCTTTTCTAGACAAGCATTACCAATTTGTTACTCTTCCTTTTGGTCTAGCGACAGCTCCAAGAATTTTTTTCAAAGGTTCTAGGTGCCTTACTCTCTGTAATCAGATAGCGGGGTATTGCGGTATTTCCTTATTTGGATGATATATTGGTACTCGCTCAGTCTTTACGTTCTGCAGAATCTCACTCGAATCAACTAGTCTTGTTTCTTTGAAGACATGGTTGGAGGATAAATTTACCAAAAAGTTCTTTGATTCCTCAGACAAGGGTAACCTTTTTAGGTTTCCAGATAGATTCAGTGTCCATAACTTTGTCTCTAACAGACAAGAGACGTTTGAAATTGGTTGCAGCCTGTCGGAACCTTCAGTCTCAGTCATTCCCTTCAGTAGCTATGCGCATGGAAGTTTTAGGTATCATGACTGCAGAATCGGACGCGATCCCCTTTGCCCATTTTCATATGAGACCTCTCCAGCTTTGTATGCTGAACCAATGGTGCAGGGATTATACAAGGATATCACAATTAATATCCTTAAATCCCAAAGTTCGACTTTCTTTGACTTGGTGGTTAGATCACCATCGTATAATTTTAGGGGCCTCTTTCGTCAGTCCAACCTGGACTGTGATCACAACAGATGCGAGTCTTTCAGGTTGGGGAGCTGTTTGGGGATCTCTGACAGCAGAAGGAGTTTGGAAATCTCAAGAGGCGAGACTACCAATCAATATTTTGGAACTCTGTGCGATTCTCAGGGCTCTTCAATTTTGGCCTCTGTTGAAGAGAGAACCGTTCATTTGTTTTCAGACAGACAATGTCACGACTGTGGCATATGTCAATCATCAGGGTGGGACTCACAGTCCTGAAGCTATGAAAGAAGTATCTCGGATACTTGCTTGGGCGGAATCCAGCTTCTGTCTAATTTCTGCGGTTCATATTCCAAGTATAGACAATTGGGAAGCGGATTACCTCAGTCGTCAGACTTTACATCCTGGAGAATGGTCTCTCCACTCAGATGTGTTTTCTCAAATTGTTCAGATGTGGGGGCTTCCAGAAATAGATCATCTAAACAAAAAACTTCCCAGGTACCTGTCCAGGTCCAGGGATCCTCAGGCGGAAGCAGTGGATGCATTGACACTTCCTTGGTGTTATGAACCTGCTTATATTTTCCCGCCCCTAGTTCTTCTTCCAAGAGTGATCTCCAAGATCATCATGGAGCAATCGTTTGTGCTGCTGGTAGCTCCAGCATGGCCTCACAGGTTTTGTTATGCGGATCTTGTTCGGATGTCCAGTTGCCAACCTTGGCCACTTCCACTAAGGCCAGACCTTCTATCTCAAGGTCCGTTTTTCCATCAGGATCTCAAATCATTAAATTTGAAGGTATGGAGATTGAACGCTTAGTGCTTAGTCATAGAGGTTTCTACGACTCATTGATTAATACTATGTTGCAGGCTTGTAAATCTGTTTCTAGAAAGATTTATTATCGAGTTTGGAAGACTTACATTTCATGGTGTTCTTCTAATAAATTCTCTTGGCATTCTTTTAGAATTCCTAGAATTTTACAGTTTCTTCAGGTTGGTTTGGATAAAGGTTTGTCTTCAAGTTCTTTGAAAGGACAAATCTCTGCTCTTTCTGTTTTATTTCACAGAAAGATTGCTAAACTTCCTGATATTCATTGTTTTGTGCAGGCATTGGTTCGTATCAAGCCTGTCATTAAATCAATCTCTCCTCCTTGGAGTCTTAATTTAGTTTTGAAGGCTTTACAGGATCCTCCGTTTGAGCCTATGCATTCTTTGGACATTAAACTACTTTCTTGGAAAGTGTTGTTTCTTTTGGCCATCTCTTCTGCTAGAAGAGTTTCTGAATTATCCACTCTCTCTTGTGAATCTCCTTTTCTGATTTTTCATCAGGATAAGGCGGTTTTGCGGACTTCATTTAAATTCTTACCTAAGGTTGTGAATTCTAACAACATTAATAGAGAAATTGTTGTCCCTTCCTTGTGTCCTAATCCTAAGAATTCTTTGGAGAGATACTTACATTCTTTGGATGTGGTAGGAGCTTTGAAATATTATGTTGAAGCTACTAAAGATTTCAGGAAGACTTCTAGTCTATTTGTTATATTTTCTGGTTCTAGGAAAGGTTAGAAGGCTTATGCTGTTTCCTTGGCTTCATGGTTAAAGTTTTTGATTCATCAAGCTTATTTGGAGTCGGTTCAAGCCCCGCCTCAGAGAGTTACAGCTCATTCTACTAGATCAGTCTCTACTTTGTGGGCTTTTAAGAATGAAGCTTCAGTTGATCAGATTTGCAAAGCAGCAACTTGGTCTTCTTTGCATACATTTATTCAATTCTACCGTTTTGATGTATTTGCTTCTTCGGAAGCAGTTTTTGGTAGAAAAGTTCTTCAGGCAGCCGTTTCAGTTTGATTCCTCTGCTTATGATTTAAGTTTTTTCCTTTCATTTATGAGAATAAACTTATATTTTGGGTTGTGTATTAATTTCTTTCAGCGGAAAATGGCTGTTTTTATTTTTATCCCTCCCTTTCTAGTGACTCTTGCGTGGAGTTCCACATCTTGGGTATTGCTATCCCATACATCACTAGCTCATGGACTCTTGCCAATTACATGAAAAAAACATAATTTATGTAAGAACTTACCTGATAAATTCATTTCTTTCATATTGGCAAGAGTCCATGAGGCCCACCCTTTTTATGGTGGTTATGATTTTTTTGTATAAAGCACAATTATTTCCAAATTCCTTTGTTGATGCTTTTTACTCCTTTCTTTATCACCCCACTACTTGGCTATTTGTTAAACTGAATTGTGGGTGTGGTGAGGGGTGAATTTATAGGCATTTTGAGGCTTGGGAAACTTTGCCCCATCCTGGTAGGAGTGTATATCCCATACGTCACTAGCTCATGGACTCTTGCCAATATGAAAGAAATTAATTTATCAGGTAAGTTCTTACATAAATTATGTTTTTTCCTCCTTCCTTAGAGGTGTAATTTTGAGGTTTATGTACTGCAATCAGAGGCCTACCTAGTTCAGTAAGCCTGATGCCTCCTGGTGCCGCCTCTCCTTCCTCTGCCCTTCTTTGAATTGAGTCTCCAAGCTTACTAACTAGTAACTAAAACATTGTCATGGAACAGGTGTGTAAAAAAGTGAGGAATGTGGGTACTTTAGTATAAGGGAGTTGAAAAAAGAATGAGAGAGTTGATTAAAAAAGCATTTTATGTAAAGGTTGTAGTGGTGGGAAGTGAAAGGTTAGAAAAGGGGGAGAAAATAGGGTGGCGGGAAAAGGTAGTACTAGTGAATAATTGATATTACTGTATTAATTATCAAATGCTTTTTATTCCAATTTGTTTAAATTCTCTGTGTAAAAAATGTTCTAGTTCTTGTATGTTCTCATGTCCCAGTTAGCAATGAATCTTTGAATTACAGTCATTTCCTAGCAGTGTAATTTTGTCGCTAAAAGGAATGTTTTGCAAGCTTACCATTGACTTTTATGTAATTGAACAAATTTTATTTTAATCAAAATTCTTATCTGAATTATTACCCGAACCATATGTCCCAACAACCGAAATTCTGAGGACCCTAATTGATCGAAAATTCCAAAATGAAACTTTCAGATGAACTGAATTTTTTGCACGTCTAGTAGACAATATTTGACCTAAATACAAGTTCCTAGAGAGCAGCACACAGTAAAGCAGGCACTACTCGGTGAGAAAAAATAGTAAAAAAAAACCATACGTTTATTGTTACAATTGAAAAATGGAGAGACCCCAGACAAAGGACGGACACACAAGGCAAGTCTTACGCGTTTCAAGCCCCCTAGGGGAGCTAAAGGGACACTGAACCCAATTTTTTTCTTTTGTGATTCAGATAGAGCATGCAATTTTAAGCAACTTTCTAATTTACTCCTATTATCAATTTTTCTTTATTCTCTTGCTATCTTTCTTTGAAAAATAAGACATCTAAGCCTTTTTTTGGTTTAGAACTGTGGACAGCACTTTTTTATTGGTGGATGAATTTATCCACCAATCAGCAAGAACAACCCAGGTTCTTCACCAAAAATGGTCCGGCATCTAAATTTACATTCTTGCATTTCAAATAAAGATACCAAGAGAATGAAGAAAATTTGATAATAGGAGAAATTAGAAAGTTGCTTAAAATTGCATGCTGTATCTGAATCACCAATTAAAAATTTTGGGTTCAGTGTCCCTTTAATCATAGACTATTGAGGTATGGCAGATGGAGTTTATTTATACTGAATGCACAAACTAATTAACCCCTGCCAACCCAGAAAACTAAAAAGACATATACTAAGTGAATATTTAAAAAGCAAACAAGCTACAAGATTATATCACAGTGATGTGGTGATACAACACAATTCATTTATGAATACAAAGTATGTCTACTTATATGTTAATAAGTTATGGTATTATTAAACTCAAAATGAAACCTTATGGCAATATCAAAAATAAGATGAAAGTTTAACATTTGATTAATTGCTTAGAAACATTATATATTATTGTTTCTAAATAAAGTTACTTGGTATACTATACTCTAAACAATAATATAGAAAACACCAGGAATTGGTGTTTAAGGGACAGGACAACTTTTTGCGCTATAAAAAATTTTTTTTAGGACTTCAGGTGGGTGGGCCAGCTGAACAGACGTCTCTGAGCAGAGCTCCGCTGGTAGGACAATACTGGCATCAAAATTCAACAATTTTCAGCTGGGCCCCGCACGACAGACTTGCTGGACTTTGGTACAACACGGTGCCGGCTGTCTATACTAGTGCGCGAAGTGAGCACCATCAATTTCGGCAACCGGAGGTCACAAACTGTTAGGCGCAATACTGTGAACCGGCGCCATCTTGGATTTTACCCGACTGCAACTAATCACACCGGGAGACCGGGGGAAAGAGAAACAGAGCCCCTTCTGACATCAAAGCCGCAAACAAACAGGACGCAGCACCGCAGATTGTTGTGAGTCCCGCCATCACAGCTGTCCCCTCTTCAGCCACGTTATAGGGGAAATCCAAATATGGGGAGCTGCTAGAGATTACGGTGAAGGACAGAGAGGGGAGCGTCACTGCAGGGAAACATTTTTATTTGTAAAAGAAAAAAAACCTCCTCTCCCTTTGAAACCCCTTAGAGAGACAACTTTAAAGGGGAAGGTAATTAAAATATGAATCAGCTTGCATGGTAGAGGAAACAGTACACATTGATCTGCAGCCTTTGCTTACAGATTGCAGGGACTTTTAGAACCTGTACCCTACCACATATATAACTGCATCAGTCTACAGATTCAGGCACATAAAGGAGGAGGAGGGAGAGAAAGGGGAAAGAAAGGAATAAAGAACCCTCCTGGATTCTCTTCCCACACGCCACAACTGTTAAAAATTCAGCATAGTGCACCAGCACATAGACACCAGACCTTTCTGCCCACATGAAAGTGGATGAATATTTTCACAAACTCTCTTCAAACACTGAGGCTAGCATGGCTCACAGAGCAAAGACCACTGAGAGGAAACAGTATAAAGCTGTTGCTGAGGTCCAGGTTGAAAGCCCAACTCGAATAGAACGCTCAAACCACACAGGATTAGACCATGGCTCACTCCTTCAAGAGCTCAAGTCCTTCTTCCTCCCCAAAATGGACTCCCTCCAAGCAGGAGTAGATAACCTGACGAGCGAGGTGAGGCAGTTCTCCTCGCGTCTGAGTTCAGCTGAGTCCCGCATTTCAGAAATGGAGGACAGACAATTTGCCTCAGACACAACACTTAAACAAGTAGTTAAAAAGAATCAAATCCTCCAAGAGCGTATTGATGACTTGGAAAATAGAAGCAGTCGCAACAATCTGAGAATAGTGGGGTTTCCAGAGTCAATCAAAGGAAAGGACATATTAGAATTTGCGGCCCTCACATTCCCTAAAATGCTGGGCATACCTACTGACATTCTACCCATAGACGTAGAAAGAGCCCACCGTGTGGGGCCGGAGAGGACACTAGATCACGCTAAAATGAGGCCTAGACAGGTCATATTTAAATGCCTGAATTTCCATTAGAAGCTACGGATCTTGCGAGCATACAGGTCGCATAAAGAAGTTCTATATAACGGATCAAGACTCCTGCTCTTTCAAGACTTCTCCATGGAGGTCACCAGGCAGAGAAAAGAATTTGCCCCCTACTGCACTCAGCTACATGAACAAGGCCGACAGGTGGCCTTACTATATCCAGCTAAACTCTGTCTGCAAACACCACATGGCACCAAGTACTTCCACACTCCACAAGCCCTGAAGAGCTATCTTGCCACTGAGAACCAAAAACCACCTACCTGAAGAGACTATGACAATCATGATTCTTCCCCACGTTTATCACCAAAGTTCTTTTTTTGAAGATGGAGGGACTTTGCTTCTGTTTGGTTGCCTTCTGGAGCAACCATGATCCCTGTTCACAGATGAAGATGAGATCCGTATGGGACGCTGCCTCTTTTATGGGGCCAGAGACTAAAACCCTCAGGATCCTGGTCTGGTATTGTTTTACTCTGTTTGCAAGTTCACATAGTATAGGAAAAGTTAATGTTGTTTTTAAAAATGTTTGTTTATTTGTTCCGGCATAGGCCCACCACATTGATATCCATAGGGGTGATATACATCATGGTCAGAAACTGACAGAGCCCGATCAGACGGTCCCTGATGGCTATGTTAATATGTGCCAAACCGAGCTACCATTTAGGTATGAAGGCCCAGGGCTTTTGTTAATTTTTAGTCTAATATCACTACTGACTCTAGAAAAGGGCACCACCATCGTAACCACCACTTTAATTTGTAGGGTGACAGGGATTTTCTGGGCTGCTTCCACCCAGTGGGCCCCATGGTTAAAGATTCACACACCTAATAATATAGCAGTCACCATGCCTACACGCCTGACTTGCTTTTGGTTTTTTCTTGTTTTGGCACATGGGACGACCATCTTAACTCCAATGAATAGTCATTACTTATTCACCCAGGTTAGCACCCGACAGAGTACATCACAAGCTCACCTATTGACACTAACTCCTTGTCCTAACCATTTAAAAACAAAGCGCCCTAGCATACACGCCCCTACACATGAGAAAGCCTATGACACCTGTTTGATACAGGACAAACTGTTGGTTGTATTACAAGACACTGTTGTTTCTAAAGATATGAAGGAGGTTGTTTATCTACCATTTGCTGCATGGAGTAATAGATGTAACCAAATGTCTCAAACAGATAGAGCGATAAAAAATGTTATGTGTTTACCATGTCTTAATGTACCCCAACTCCCCTGTTTGTTGTGCCCCTTACTACCCCGATCCTCTGCCCCTTTTTCTCTCCCCTTTTTTTTTTTTTCTCTTTCTCGGGTCTCTGATCCAGGCAAATGTACTCACACACTTTAGCCTAACATGTCATTGAAAGTAGTAACATGGAAAGTGGGTGGCATTAACTCACTCATAAAGCGAAAAGCAATGCTCACTCATCTCGGAAAGATGGGATCAGATATTGCACTACTACAGGAGACACACCTGACAGATAGTGAACATCCAAAGTTACAGAGAGATTGGGTGGGGCATCTGTCGTTCCTGTCACATACAAGTGCCAGTCGTGGACTAGCTATTATGTTTGGGAAGAGACTTGCGGTCAAGATTAGTCATACTTACATGAATAAAGAGGGGAGGTTCCTGATAGTTAATGCCAATGTTAACTCATCTGACTATTTATTTTGCAATATATACGCTCCAAATCATAGATCCACGAAATTTTGGGGAAACCTGATACAGCAATTAACCCCACACTTAGGATCTAGACTGATAATTGGAGGCGACTTCAATATAGTAGCCTTGCATAAATTGGACAGGTTTTGGACAGAGACGCACTTCATTAAAAACCCAAAAATTAATTACAAGGCCAGATATGAAAAGAGAATGTTTGAATCAGACCTAGACACTTGTAGGCTACGACACCCAGAGGGCAGGGATTACACTTGCTTATCCAAGGCTAAACACACGCTATCTAGAATAGACCTATTCCTGATCTCTAACTCCCTGACCACGCAGGTTCGTCAGTGCAAAATACATGACATTCTCCTGTCTGACCATGCACCGGTAGAACTCACTCTAGGTTCTCAAGGGCTACGTCCAAATAGAAATATACTTAGATTCCCGACATACTTGACAACATCAGAGACGTTTATAAAATACCTGACACAATGCTGGACAGACTACTACACTGATAACGCTGCACATTTAGATAATCCGCAGTTATTCTGGGAGGCGGCAAAAACAGTTTTAACAGGCTCCATCATCTCTTATGTGTCTAAGCTCAAATACAGAACCCATTATCACCACAATGCCTTGCAAAGGCGCCTGGGACAAGCGTACCACACGTACGTCCAGAGTAACACTAGAGATACACATGAGATATACTTAGCTGCAAAAGCAGAACTAGAAGCTTTTATAAAACATCAAGCCGCTGCAGGCCTGTTGAAAACTGCAGGCACATACTATAGGTTTGGCAATAGATCAGGCAAACTGCTAGCATTGCTAACAAGACCACAGACGGCAAGAACCAGGATAGCTGCACTAAGATATCAGGGTAAGACGTACACCAAACCCTCGGACATTGCGCAATACTTTGCAAATTTCTTTACTCATCTCTACACTAGACAGAAACCTACAGCTCAGGAGACCCAGACTCAATTCTGGCACTCACTTAAGCTACCGCAACTGACACAAGATCAAATAGACAAATTGAATGCACCCATGACTAATGAGGAGATTTTACTTACCCTTAAATCTATCCCGGCAGGTAAAACACCAGGTCCTGATGGACTGCCCACGGAATTTAACAGGCTTTTACAATCACATATCGTCAGCACATTAACTAAATTATTTAACACCTTTTTGCTGACCGATACGCTCCCCTCGAGGAACTACACTTCTGCACTCATTACTCTCATCCCCAAACCGGGCAAAGACCACTCACTACCTGAATCATACAGACCAATATCGTTGTTAAACACCGATTACAAGCTATTCATGAAAGTTCTGGCAAACAGATTGAGACCTATCTTGCCGACACTGTTACACTCAGACCAGACCGGGTTCGTCTTTAAACCCACCTCGGTGGTAAACCTCCGTAGGGTCCTGCAGGTTATTGATCATTATTGGTCGCGGGTTGGGAGGGAGGAGACTGACACCGCACCGGAGGCCTTCCTGCTGTCGCTTGATGCAGAGAAGGCCTTCGATTGGGTAGAGTGGCCTCACTTGGTGCACACTATGCAGAGGATTAATTTTAAAGGTGCTTTTCTTGATGTTATCTGTAAGGTATATAACTCCCCAGAGGCGCGGGATCTGATTGATGGTCTCTTTTCCCCTGACTTCCAGTTACAAAGAGGCACTAGTCAGGGTTGTCCTCTGTCGCCATTATTATTCAACTTGGCACTGGAACCCCTGGCCTTGAAATTGCGACAGGTCTTTCCTGGAATTATCTTAGGAGACATCCCACTTCATCTAGCGTTATACGCAGATGACATGCTGCTATTTGTAAAGAACCCAGCAACTCATGTTCCCCGTATACTACAAACGATTGAGACATTCGGGGGTTTCTCGGGCTACAAGATAAACGCAGCTAAGTCGGGAGTCCTGTGGCTAAGGAGATGCCCAGGTACCAGCTTTAACTATCCTTTTGTGGAGGTGTCGGACTCACTCACGTATCTAGGCATAAAACTACATAGGGATCCGCATCAAATATATAAGAAGAACATTTCTGAAAGGTGCAAGAGCTTATCCTCACAATTGAAAAATTGGCTTAACCTCCCTTTAGGCCTATCGGGCCGGATAAACTTAGTTAAAATGGCGATATTACCCAAAATATTGTACCTATTGCTTATGTTGCCTTTTTTGATGACCAAGACAGATTTAACCCTATTGAACAGGGCCATGACATCCTTCATCTGGCGTGGGAAAAAACCCTGCATAGCCGCAGAGAGATTACAACTTTTCTTCCTTAACGGAGGCCTAGGTCTCCCAAATCTGAAGCTTTACAATTGGGCCGCGCTGGCGAGATTAGTCATGGATTGGCAGCTTAATACCTGTTACTTTTGCGACGAAAAGCTGGAAGAAACAAAGATAACACCTTTGACACTGGTTTATTTGCCTTATGCAAAACTGACAGACATACCTCTTGTTATAAGCAGTGTCCTATACAGGGATCCCTTGCGGGCATGGTCTAAGATTAACAAAAATATGAACATTGATCTACCCACCCATAGATTTATACCTATACAGGGAAATCCAGCGTTTCCTGCAGGAGATGACTGAACCGTTTCGTATGTGGGGGGAGTGCGGAATTAGAACAGTGGGAGATGTATTAGACACACTACAAAACACAATAAAATATTTTCAAGAGTTGAAACTCAAATTTAACCTCCCCAACAAGCATTTTTATGCTTACCTACAGCTTCGACACTGTGTCGACCTTACAAACGTCTTATCCAGACTTTTGGAGCAAATCACCTTTTGCTATATCACAAACTCGGTTCCAATTAGGGGGTTTCTCACTGTCAAACTTCTATGTCCAACTGATAAAACAGAGGGAAAACACGATACACACGAAAATGTTAATAAAACTACAAGCGGATGTATCGACAGAAATAGGCATTCAGGACTTAAAAAATAGTTTGGAAAATGTTAAAAATAGCGACTTTGTCGATCTCTCTCAGAGAAGCACAGGTTAGAATGCTTCATAAAGACTATATTACGCCACACAGACTATCCAAATGTAGTTGTGAATCTCCCTCATTCCTACACTACTTCTACACATGTCCAGTCATTAAGCGCTTTTGGGGACATTACCAGTACTAGATAAAATCCACTTTCACCATAGATGTGGTACTAGACACAAATAAAATATATTTATTCCAATGGGAGGACTCCCATAAAAACTACCACAGAATTCTCACACTATGCACATTAATAGCGAGACACTGTATCCTCTCTAGATGGATCTCTAGGCAATCGCCAACTGTAGCACAATTTAAACGCCTCCTAATGAGACAATTATTTGTAGAACAACATGACGTTAAACTGAACACAGGCCAGAGGCTTCAACCCTTTTTAAAGAAATGGCAACCCCTAATAATTACACAGCCCAGAATTGCAAAGACAGGTCCTCAAACCTTTTGCCCATCTGGAGATGATGATACTGGCAACCCTTGGTGGGGAATGGCATGCCCTGAGGGACCTTCTGGAGAACCAGCGGCATACAACACATGTCTCTGAAGAGATCTTACTCTAACAAATACCACAAGTATTAGTGTGCATACCACCTTGGGCCATTAAACCCGTGGAAATGTTTGTCCTTTTTTTTTTTTCTCCCCCCTTCCCTCTTACCTCCCCCCCTTGTCTCCATGTGTTTCTAGGATGTTTACTTTTAGTATAGTGTTAAGTTGTTTTTGTTATATTGTATAAAATTAAAATGTTTTGGGGACGGGGGTACATAGGATACCACCATGATCAATGCTAACTCACACGCCGCATGGATACAGGAAAGTCTCCAGGACTATTTTTCTTTTCTTTTTTTTTTTCCCTTCTCTTTCTGCTTAATGTTTTGAAACGGTTTCAACAGATGCCCGTGGAATATTGTAAGATCTTTTATTTCCTGTGTTATGCTTACCATTTATGTAACTGAAAGTTTTTTGTGTGTGATATCCTTGTCTCCAACAATAAAGAGTATTTAAAAAACAAACAAAAAAAAACAAAAAAACATTTTAATGCACATGGAAGAGATATGGGCATCTCTATATGTATGGTTAAGAGAGCACATAGGTGAAATGTTTTAGAGGGAAAGTGGAGCTTAATTCTACAGTAAAGAGACTAACCTAGTTATCTATGACATTTCCTATTCATTCCCAGGGGCATTCTTGTTTTAAATTTTAGGATCAATTTTAGGATCCAAAATAACTCCTCCTTATCTAACATCTTTCCTCTATTTCCTCCCCTCATAGGAGTTCTAGCTAAATCTATAAAAACATTCTACAGATCCCAAGAAGGGATGGATCTGATAGAGGAGCGCGCTCTCATTAAAAAATGCAAATATAAAAGTGAATTCACAGAATAAAATGTGGAGACCAGAAAATAAAATGATGATATGAAATTTGATGATAAACGAAAAAGCAAACAATGAATAAAGAATGAGAACAAAATAAAACAATATTAAATCATTTAAAATGGAAAATAAAAATATAAAATAAAAAATATACGCTGAAGAGAGAGCACTTGATGATAAGAACAATGCAAAGTAAATCCCAAAATGTTCTTAAATAGATGGCTTGTTTGTTACCAAGTCAGATGAAAAGTAAGTCTGGTAGTAGTGGATGTTTGAAAATCCTTTTAGGCAATAACTGTAATGAAAGCAGGCAGCTCCTCTTGACCGGTGCAAGGCAATTCTAAAGGAGTAAAACAAGAAGAGGGCGCCACATAGTGTAGTATGACCTTTATGAAATGGTAATATAAGGTGGAAAAAAGGAGGCTTACCAAAGGTAGTGGCACTGTACTGTGACCAGTGCTATCAGGCAGACTAGCACTTTCAGCGGCTAGCAGACTTATTCCCAGTGGTTTGTATCTGGAGCGAGTTCCGTCAGGTGCGGCGTCTTTGAATTGGAAACCGGACGGCACTAATAGTAGCAAACAGGCTGACAACTTCAGTAGTGTTTAAAAATTGAATGCTTTATTAACAAACAACGCATTTCTCGACCACAGACTGGTCGTTTCATCAGGTAATTTAAAAAAGTGGAGCTTAATTCTACAATAAAGAGACTAACCTAGTTATCTATGAAATAGTTGATATCACATTTCCTATTCATTCCCAGGGGCATTCTTGTTTTAAATTTTAGGATCAATTTTAGGATCCAAAATAACTCCTCCTTATCTAACATCTTTCCTCTATTTCCTCCCCTCATAGGAGTTCTAGCTAAATCTATAACCTGGGCAGATATATTGGCTTTGTTAGTGAAATGTATGCCATTAAAATGTCTTGCTACTGCTGAATCCCTTACATAGTTTTTGACATCCCTGATGTATTCCCCCACTCTTTCTGAACTCCCTAGAAGTTTTACCTACATATTGGTTCTTACACAGATTGCAGGTCAACAAGTAAATTACCTATTGTGTACTGCAATTTGCGTAAAAGTCAATCTGAAATTTTTGATTAGTGACACTTGATTCAAAAGTGTCACTCCTTTAAAATGTTAGTACAGGTGTGGCTGTTTCTGCTGCCACATCTGTAATTACCTCTGTGTTTTAACCATTTGGATTCTATCATTGTAGTATTGTTTTTCTCTGTTTTAACCAGACTGGTAGACATTGACTGGGCTAGAGTTCTAGGTTTATTTGGGACAAATCTACAATTCTTAACAAAGGGTTTTCAGGACATTATCACCCAGCAAAAGGTGCATGTGCTTTTTAAGGATCTTAACAATAGTGTCATACTGCATGGTGTATTCAGTAGTAAAGACTATAGAGTCATTATCTTTTGACTCATTTCCTAGAGAATCTGTTATTTTCCTCTTGTCTTTTAAAGCTTTTATGATCTATGCTGAGCCAAGTAAGTGGTTTAGTTTCAGGATCTTTACTCCAGTTCACTTAGTTTCAGGCTCTCTCCCAAGACATCTGTTTATTATACCTCAAATTTGTTTCCTGATTTAAAAAAATAAATAAATAGATGGAAGCTTCAATGTGAATATATGGCTTCATATCTATATTCTAAACAAATTAAAAGGATGGAAGTAACCTTCTGGTAATTAAACTTCAATGGTGTTTGCCAGCAAAGACTACAATTTCACTTCTGATTAATGCTTACTAAATGTTTAAGACATTTCTTATGAGGAATTGATTCAAGGCCAGATTTGGAAAAAAAGAGTATTTGACTCCCTATTTTTATTACAAACTTGTATATTTTCTTCCTGTTCTTAAATTTTACTACTTGTGTGCTTTATTTGAGGATGCTTTTATTGGTACATCTTTTCATTATTCGAGGTATGAAAATACTGCATCTTTTTTGTCGTTTTCTGCAAATAAAGGTTTGAACACATTTCTTTGATAGAAGCTTGTCTGACAAGGCGATTGAGACTTTGATCCAAGCTAGGAAGCCTGTTACAGATATGTCTATGAGAACATATCTGGCATAGCGTGCAGCTAGACATTTTCATTGGAAGTCCTTTTGAATTCCTAAAATTCAAGTTCTCTGAAGAGTCAGATTTCTGTTTATTCTTTCATAGGAAGTTTACTAAATTCCCTGATATACAGATATTTTTTTTTCCATTTGACCCGCAATACTTTGCATTGGAATCTCAAAATTAAAGTTGCATGATTCAGAAAGAGCATATCATTTTATCACACTTTTATATTCACTTATTTTCAAATGTACTTTGTTCTTTTGGTATGTACATATCCTACGTTAGGTGATTGGTTCCTGCACACATTTATCTTTTGTGATTGGCTGACTAGATGTGTTCAGATTTCTCTCAGTAGTGCATTGCTGCTCCTTCAGCAAAGGATATTAACGAAATTAAGCAAATTTGATAATAGAAGCTGTAAAGTTATTTAAATTTTTTCTTTTTGAATCCTGAAAGAAAAAAGAGTTTCATGTCCCTTTAAACCTGTAAGTTGCTGCTGGCCTTTTCTTTCACTCACCATTTTTCAGAGCTTTCTGCTCCACTTTGTTAGTCTCCTTTGATGATTTTTCATCAGGATAAGGCTGTTTTTTGGAACGTACTTTTCCCCCCCCCAAAGTTGGTATTCACAGGAACAATTAATCAGGCAATTGTGCTACATGATTTTGTATCCAGCTCCTAAGAAGGCTTCACATTCTCGCCTGATAAATTGCTTTCATGATGGGGATAGCACCTGTTTATCATCATCTCCATTTGGCGGCAGGTCCCGTTTTGCACTTCATTTGCACACATCCCTTAGGTCATTTCTTATTTTCTAGCTTTCCTTCTCTGCTTTGCCATATGAATAACTGAGAGTGGTAGGGAATTGCCGGAAGATGGAGTGGAGCAAAGCTCTGCAATATTATAGTTTATTACCTCATCCTGGTGGATTTTTACTATCATGAAACTTGAAATGCACACTGACAATTTATCAAGGCTAACTCTGATACATATATATCCCTAATTGGCATTATCAGATAACTGCAAAACAATGCATTTTACACTAACTTTATGACAGTGGCTAGCCTTGTCTGTTGCTCCTCCAAATAAAGGCATATGCTTGGTGGAGTTTGGCAGTTGAACATGCTTTTTACAGCAATTATTTTTCATTTGTTTTAAAAACTTTTAGACTTGGCTAATGTTCTATAGCAACACAACAGAAATGTCTTGTAGTTAAAAGGTGTTTACTGACCATTTAAGAACAATACAAGATTTCAGATAAAGCCTTCACTTTTTTTTTTTTTTTAAACGCTTAAAACAGGCTAAAATACCTTTAATTAAAGTATAAGTGAATAATCATAAATTGCATGATAAAAAGACACTGCAATATGAAGTACTTTGAATTTTAAATGAGCAATAGATTTCTCCAACATTGGTGTGTCCGGTCCACGGCGTCATCCTTACTTGTGGGAATATCTCTTCCCCAACAGGAAATGGCAAAGAGTCCCAGCAAAGCTGGCCATATAGTCCCTCCTAGGCTCCGCCCACCCCAGTCATTCTCTTTGCCGTTGCACAGGCAACATCTCCACGGAGATGGTTAAGAGTTTTTTGGTGTTTAAATGTAGTTTTTATTCTTCTATCAAGTGTTTGTTATTTTAAAATAATGCTGGTATGTACTATTTACTCTGAAACAGAAAAGGATGAAGATTTCTGTTTGTGAGAGGAAGATGATTTTAGCAGACAGTAACTAAAATCGATTGCTGTTTCCACATAGGACTGTTGAGATGAAGTAACTTCAGTTGGGGGAAACAGTTAGCAGACTTTTCTGCTTAAGGTATGACTAGCCATATTTCTAACAAGACTGTGTAATGCTGGAAGGCTGTCATTTCCCCTCATGGGGAGTGGGGACCGGTAAGCCATTTTCTTAGTCTCAAACAGAATAAAGGGCTTAATATGGGCTATAAAACTGGTAGACACTTTTATGGGCTAAATCAATTGCTTTATTTGGACATTTTATACATGTTTATGCTGATAATTCACATTTATAAACTTGGGGAACGTTTTTTAACGGCAGGCACTATGTTAGACACCTTTTCCAGTCAGGGAGGGCCTTCCCAGTTGTAGGCTGAGCCTCATTTTCGCGCCATTACTGCACAGTTGTTTTTGAGAGCAAGACATGCAGATGCATGTGTGAGGATCTGAAAGTAGCTGGAAAAGTTTCTAGAAGGCGTCATTTGGTATCGTATTCCCCTCTGGGCTTGGTGAGGTCTCAGCAAAGGCTGTAGCTGGGACTGTATAGGGGTTAAATTTGTTAACGGCTCCGGTTCCGTTATTTTAAGGGTTAAAGCTCTGAAAATTGGTGTGCAATACTCTTAATGCTTTAAGACACTGTGGTGAAATTTTGGTAATTTTTGAACAATTCCTTCATACTTTTTCACATATTCAGTAATAAAGTGTTTCTGTTTTAAAATTTAAAGAGACAGTAACGGTTTTGTTTTAAAACGGTTTTTGTGCTTAAAGGGACATGAAACCCAAAAATTTTCTTTCATGATTTAGAAAGAGCATGTGATTTTAAACAACTTTCTAATGTACTTCTATTATCTAATTAGCTTCATTCTCTTGATATTCTTTGCTGAAAGGCATATCTAGATATGCTCAGTAGCTGCTGATTGGTAGATGCACATAGATGCCTCGTGTGATTGGCTCACACATGTGCATTGCTATTTCTTCAACAAAGGATATCTAAAGAATGAAGCAAATTAGATAATAGATTTCAATTGGAATGTTATTTAAAATTCTATTCTCTACCTGAATCATGAAAGAAAATGTTTGGGTTTAGTGTCCCTTTAATTGACAAGTTTAAGCCTGTTTAACATGTCTGTGCCTTCGGATAAGACAAAATTGCTTAACATCCCTTTCAAAGGTAAAACTCTATTTGGACCAGAATTGAAAGAGATTATCTCAGATATCACTGGGGGAAAGGGCCACGCCCTTCCACAAGATAGGCCTTTCAAGGCCAAGAATAAGTCTAATTTTCGTTCCTTTCGCAATTTCAGGAACGGACCGGCCTCTAATTCTGCATCCTCTAAGCAAGAGGGTAATGCCTCACAGCCCAAACCAGCCTGGAAACCTATGCAAGGCTGGAACAAGGGTAAGCAGGCCAAGAAGCCTGCTGCTGCTAACAAAACAGCATGAAGGAGTAGCCGCCGATCCGGGACCGGATCTAGTAGGGGGCAGACTCTCTCTCTTTGCTCAGGCTTGGGCAAGAGATGTTTAGGATTCCTGGGCACTAGAAATAGTTTCTCAGGGTTATCTTCTGGAATTCAGGGAACTACCCCCAAGGGGAAGGTTCCACATTTCTCACTTATCCTTAAACCAAATAAAGAGACAGGCATTCTTACATTGTGTAGAAGACCTGTTAAAGATGGGAGTGATACACCCAGTTCCAATAAAGGAACAAGGAATGGGATTTTATTCAAATCTGTTCGTAGTTCCCAAAAAAGAGGGAACCTTCAGACCAATTTTGGATTTGAAGATCCTAAACAAATTTCTCAGGGTACCATCGTTCAAGATGGAAACCATTCGAACGATTCTACCCACTATCCAGGAAGGTCAATTTATGACTACCGTGGATCTAAAGGATGCGTACCTACATATTCCTATCCACAAAGAACATCATCAGTTCCTAAGGTTCGCCTTTCTGGACAAACATTACCAGTTTGTGGCCCTCCCATTCGGGTTAGCCACTGCTCCAAGGATTTTCACAAAGGTACTCAGGTCCCTTCTAGCGGTTCTAAGACCGAGGGGCATTGCAGTAGTACCATACTTGGACGACATTCTAATACAAGCGTCGTCCCTGTCAAAAGCAAAGGCTCATACAGACATCGTTCTGGCCTTTCTCAGATCACACGGATGAAAGATGAACATAGAAAAAAGTTCTCTGTCTCCGTCAATAAGAGTTCCCTTCTTGGGAACAATAATAGATTCCTTAGAAATGAGGATTTTTCTGACAGAGCTCAGAAAGTCAAAACTTCTAAGCACTTGTCAAGTTCTTCATTCTGTTCCACGTCCTTCCATAGCGCAGTGCATGGAAGTAGTAGGGTTGATGGTTGCAGCAATGGACATAGTTCCTTTTGCACAAATTCATCTAAGACCATTACAACTGTGCATGCTCAAACAGTGGAATGGGGACTATACAGACTTGTCTCCAATGATTCAAGTAGATCAGAAGACCAGAGATTCACTCCGTTGGTGGCTGACCCTGGACCATCTATCCCAGGGAATGAGCTTCCGCAGACCAGAGTGGGTCATTGTCACGACCGACGCCAGTCTAGTGGGCTGGGGCGCGGTCTGGGAATCCCTGAAAACTCAGGGACTATGGTCTCGGGAAGAGTCTCTTCTCCCGATAAACATTCTGGAACTAAGAGCGATCTTCAATGCTCTCAGGGCTTGGCCTCAGCTAGCAAAGGCCAGATTCATAAGATTCCAATCAGACAACATGACGACCGTTGCGTATATCAATCATCAGGGGGGAACAAGGAGTTCCCTGGCGATGAAAGAAGTGACCAAAATAATACAATGGGCGGAGGATCACTCCTGCCACCTATCTGCGATCCACATCCCAGGTGTGGAAAACTGGGAAGCGGATTATCTGAGTCGTCAGACATACCATCCGGGGGAGTGGGAACTCCACCCGGAGATTTTTGCCCAACTAACTCAATTATGGGGCATTCCAGACATGGATCTGATGGCGTCTCGTCAGAACTTCAAGGTTCCTTGCTACGGGTCCAGATCCAGGGATGCCAAGGCGACTCTAGTAGATGCACTAGTAGCACCTTGGACCTTCAGTCTAGCTTATGTATTTGCACCGTTTCCTCTCATTCCCAGGCTGGTAGCCAGGATCAAACAGGAGAGGGCCTCTGTGATCTTGATAGCTCCTGCGTGGCCACGCAGGACTTGGTATGCAGACCTGGTGAATATGTCATCGGTTCCACCATGGAAGCTACCTTTGAGACAGGACCTTCTTGTTCAGGGTCCATTCGAATATCCAAATCTGGTCTCCCTCCAGCTGACGGCTTGGAGATTGAACGCTTGATTCTATCAAAGCGTGGGTTTTCAGATTCTGTGATAGATACTCTGGTTCAGGCCAGAAAACCAGTAACTAGAAAGATTTACCATAAAATATGGAAAAGATATATCTGTTGGTGTGAATCCAAAGGATTCCCATGGAATAAGATAAAAATTCCTAAGATTCTCTCCTTTCTACAAGAAGGTTTGGAGAAAGGATTATCTGCAAGTTCTCTAAAGGGACAGATCTCTGCTTTATCTGTCTTACTACACAAAAGACTGGCAGCTGTGCCAGATGTTCAAGCATTTGTTCAGGCTCTGGTTAGGATCAAGCCTGTTTACAGACCTTTGACTCCTCCCTGGAGTCTAAATTTAGTTCTTTCAGTTCTTCAAGGGGTTCCGTTTGAACCTTTACATTCCATAGATATTAAGTTACTATCTTGGAAAGTTTTGTTTTTGGTTGCTATTTCTTCTGCTAGAAGAGTTTCAGAGTTATCTGCTTTGCAGTGTTCTCCGCCTGATCTGGTGTTCCATGCAGATAAGGTGGTTTTGCGTACTAAACCTGGTTTTCTTCCAAAGGTTGTTTCTAACAAGAATATTAACCAGGAGATAGTTGTACCTTCTTTATGTCCGAATCCAGTTTCAAAGAAGGAACGTTTGTTACACAATTTGGACGTAGTCCGTGCTCTAAAATTCTATTTAGAGGCTACAAAAGATTTCAGACAAACATCTTCTTTGTTTGTTGTCTATTCTGGCAAAAGGAGAGGTCAAAAAGCGACTTCTACCTCTCTTTCCTTTTGACTTAAAAGCATCATCCGATTGGCTTACGAGACTGCCAGACGGCAGCCTCCTGAAAGAATCACAGCTCACTCCACTAGGGCTGTGGCTTCCACATGGGCCTTCAAGAACGAGGCTTCTGTTGACCAGATATGTAAGGCAGCGACTTGGTCTTCACTGCACACTTTTGCCAAATTTTACAAATTTGATACTTTTGCTTCTTCGGAGGCTATTTTTGGGAGAAAGGTTTTGCAAGCCGTGGTGCCTTCCGTTTAGGTAACCTGATTTGCTCCCTCCCTTCATCCGTGTCCTAAAGCTTTGGTATTGGTTCCCACAAGTAAGGATGACGCCGTGGACCGGACACACCAATGTTGGAGAAAACAAAATTTATGCTTACCTGATAAATTACTTTCTCCAACGGTGTGTCCGGTCCACGGCCCGCCCTGGTTTTTTTAATCAGGTCTGATGAATTATTTTCTCTAACTACAGTCACCACGGTACCATATGGTTTCTCCTATATTTTTCCTCCTGTCCGTCGGTCGAATGACTGGTGTGGGCGGAGCCTAGGAGGGACTATATGGCCAGCTTTGCTGGGACTCTTTGCCATTTCCTGTTGGGGAAGAGATATTCCCACAAGTAAGGATGACGCAGTGGACCGGACACACCGTTGGAGAAAGTAATTTATCAGGTAAGCATAAATTCTGGTTTTTTTTTCTAACAAATGACAAAATTCCCTTTAATTTGCTGGCCTCCTGTATCATATGACATCCATCTGCCAATCATTGATTCGTATACATTGTAAACTCTTGTAAATGCTCAGTAGGAGTTGGTGCCTCCTAAAGTGTGCATAGAAAAAAGACTGGAAGCAAATTGGAAAGTCTTTTAAAACTGCATGTGCTATCTGAATCATGAAAGTTTAAAGGGACACTGTACCCAAAAAAATTATTTCTTGATTTAGATTGAGCATGAAATTTTAAGCAACTTTCTAATTTACTACTATTATCAAATTTTCTTCATTCTCTTGGTATCTTTATTTGAAATGCAAGAATGTAAGTTTAGATGCCGGCCCATTTTTGGTGAACAACCTGGGTTGTCCTTGCTGATTGGTGGATAAATTCATCCACCAATAAAAAAGTGCTGTCCAGAGTACTGAAACCAAAAAACGCTTAGATGCCTTCTTTTTTAAATAATGATAGCAAGAGAACGAAGAAAAATTGATAGTAGGAGTAAATTAGAAAGTTGCTTAAAATTACATGTTCTTTATGAATTACAAAAGAAAAAAATTGGGTTTAGTGTCCCTTTAACATAAGAGGAACAAGAAAATGTAATTTACTATTATCATCAACTGCTCCCCTCTAATTCAACTGCTTTATTTTAAATATTTTAGTCTGATTAAATTCTTACTCAGTTATGTTTATTTTTTTTACCACTCACCTGATTCCTATGACTTTAACATACATTTCTTTCATGTAATTAGCAAGAGTCCATGAGCTAGTGACGTATGGGATATACATTCCTACCAGGAGGGGCAAAGTTTCCCAAACCTCAAAATGCCTACAAATACACCCCTCACCACACCCACAATTCTGTTTTACAAACTTTGCCTCCGATGGAGGTGGTGAAGTAAGTTTGTGCTAGATTCTACGTTGATATGCGCTCCGCAGCAAGTTGGAGCCCGGTTTTCCTCTCAGCGTGCAGTGAATGTCAGAGGGATGTGAGGAGAGTATTGCCTATTTGAATGCAGTGATCTCCTTCTAAGGGGTCTATTTCATAGGTTCTCTGTTATCGGTCGTAGAGATTCATCTCTTACCTCCCTTTTCAGATCGACGATATACTCTTATATATACCATTACCTCTGCTGATTCTCGTTTCAGTACTGGTTTGGCTATCTGCTATATGTAGATGAGTGTCCTGGGGTAAGTAAGTCTTATTTTCTGTGACACTCCTAGCTATGGTTGGGCACTTTGTTTATAAAGTTCTAAATATATGTATTCAAACATTTATTTGCCTTGACTCAGAATGTTCAACTTTCCTTATTTTCAGACAGTCAGTTTCATATTTGGGATAATGCATTTTAATTTAACATTTTTCTTACCTTAAAATTTGACTTTTTCCCTGTGGGCTGTTAGGCTCGCGGGGGCTGAAAATGCTTCATTTTATTGCGTCATTCTTGGCGCGGACTTTTTTGGCGCAAAAATTCTATTTCCGTTTCCGGCGTCATACGTGTCGCCGGAAGTTGCGTCATTTTTTGACGTTATTTTGCGGCAAAAATGTCGGCGTTCCGGATGTGGCGTCATTTTTGCCGCCAAAAAGCATTTAGGGGCCTAATAATGTGGGCGTCTTATTTGGCGCGAAAAAATATGGGCGTCACTTTTGTCTCCACATTATTTAAGTCTCATTTTTTATTGCTTCTGGTTGCTAGAAGCTTGTTCTTTGGCATTTTTTCCCATTCCTGAAACTGTCATTTAAGGAATTTGATCAATTTTGCTTTATATATATGTTGTTTTTTCTCTTACATATTGCAAGATGTCTCACGTTGCATCTGAGTCAGAAGATACTACAGGAAAATCGCTGTCAAGTGCTGAATCTACCAAAGCTAAGTGTATCTGCTGTAAACTTTTGGTAGCTATTCCTCCAGCTGTTGTTTGTATTGATTGTCATGACAAACTTGTTAAAGCAGATAATATTTCCTTTAGTAAAGTACCATTGCCTGTTGCAGTTCCTTCAACATCTAAGGTGCAAAATGTTCCTGATAATATAAGAGATTTTGTTTCTGAATCCATAAAGAAGGCTATGTCTGTTATTTCTCCTTCTAGTAAACGTAAAAAATCTTTTAAAACTTCTCTCCCTACAGATGAATTTTTAAATGAACATCATCATTCTGATTCTGATGATTCCTCTGGTTCAGAGGATTCTGTCTCTGAGGTTGATGCTGATAAATCTTCATATTTATTTAAAATGGAATTTATTCGTTCTTTACTTAAAGAAGTTCTAATTGCTTTAGAAATAGAGGATTCTGGTCCTCTTGATACTAATTCTAAACGTTTAGATAAGGTATTTAAAGCTCCTGTGGTTATTCCAGAAGTTTTTCCTGTTCCTAATGCTATTTCTGCAGTAATTTCCAAAGAATGGGATAATTTGGGTAATTCATTTACTCCTTCTAAACGTTTTAAGCAATTATATCCTGTGCCGTCTGACAGATTAGAATTTTGGGACAAGATCCCTAAAGTTGATGGGGCTATTTCTACCCTTGCTAAACGTACTACTATTCCTACGTCAGATGGTACTTCGTTTAAGGATCCTCTAGATAGGAAAATTGAGTCCTTTCTAAGAAAAGCTTATCTGTGTTCAGGTAATCTTCTTAGACCTGCTATATCTTTGGCTGATGTTGCTGCAGCTTCAACTTTTTGGTTGGAAACTTTAGCGCAACAAGTAACACATCGTGATTCTCATGATATTATTATTCTTCTTCAGCATGCTAATAATTTTATCTGTGATGCCATTTTTGATATTATCAGAGTTGATGTCAGGTTTATGTCTCTAGCTATTTTAGCTAGAAGAGCTTTATGGCTTAAAACTTGGAATGCTGATATGGCTTCTAAATCAACTTTACTTTCCATTTCTTTCCAGGGTAACAAATTATTTGGTTCTCAGTTGGATTCCATTATTTCAACTGTTACTGGTGGGAAAGGAACTTTTTTACCACAGGATAAAAAATCTAAAGGTAAAAACAGGGCTAATAATCGTTTTCGTTCCTTTCGTTTCAACAAAGAACAAAAGCCTGATCCTTCATCCTCAGGAGCAGTTTCAGTTTGGAGACCATCTCCAGTCTGGAATAAATCCAAGCCAGCTAGAAAGGCAAAGCCTGCTTCTAAGTCCACATGAAGGTGCGGCCCTCATTCCAGCTCAGCTGGTAGGGGGCAGGTTACGTTTTTTCAAGGAAATTTGGATCAATTCTGTTCACAATCTTTGGATTCAGAGCATTGTTTCAGAAGGGTACAGAATTGGTTTCAAGTTGAGACCTCCTGCAAAGAGATTTTTTCTTTCCTGTGTCCCAGTAAATCCAGTAAAAGCTCAAGCATTTCTGAAATGTGTTTCAGATCTAGAGTTGACTGGAGTAATTATGCCAGTTCCAGTTCCGGAACAGGGGATGGGGTTTTATTCAAATCTCTTCATTGTACCAAAGAAGGAGAATTCTTTCAGACCAGTTCTGGATCTAAAAATATTGAATCGTTATGTAAGGATACCAACGTTCAAGATGGTAACTGTAAGGACTATCTTACCTTTTGTTCAGCAAGGGAATTATATGTCCACAATAGATTTACAGGATGCATATCTGCATATTCCGATTCATCCAGATCATTATCAGTTCCTGAGATTCTCGTTTCTGGACAAGCATTACCAGTTCGTGGCTCTGCCGTTTGGCCTAGCTACAGCTCCAAGAATTTTTACAAAGGTTCTCGGTGCCCTGCTGTCTGTAATCAGAGAACAGGGTATTGTGGTATTTCCTTATTTGGACGATATCTTGGTACTTGCTCAGTCTTTACATTTAGCAGAATCTCATACGAATCGACTTGTGTTGTTTCTTCAAGATCATGGTTGGAGGATCAATTTACCAAAAAGTTCTTTGATTCCTCAGACAAGGGTAACCTTTCTGGGTTTCCAGATGGATTCAGTGTCCATGACTCTGTCTTTAACAGACCAGAGACGTCTAAAGTTGATTACAGCTTGTCGAAACCTTCAGTCACAATCATTCCCTTCGGTAGCCTTATGCATGGAAATTCTAGGTCTTATGACTGCTGCATCGGACGCGATCCCCTTTTCTCGTTTTCACATGCGACCTCTTCAGCTCTGTATGCTGAAGCAATGGTGCAAGGATTACACGAAGATATCTCAATTAATATCTTTAAAACCGATTGTTCGACACTCTCTAACATGGTGGACAGATCACCATCGTTTAATTCAGGGGGCTTCTTTTGTGCTTCCGACCTGGACTGTAATTTCAACAGATGCAAGTCTCACAGGTTGGGGAGCTGTGTGGGGATCTCTGACGGCACAAGGAGTTTGGGAATCTCAGGAGGTGAGATTACCGATCAATATTTTGGAACTCCGTGCAATTTTCAGAGCTCTTCAGTTTTGGCCTCTTCTGAAGAGAGAATCGTTCATTTGTTTTCAGACAGACAATGTCACAACTGTGGCATACATCAATCATCAAGGAGGGACTCACAGTCCTCTGGCTATGAAAGAAGTATCTCGAATTTTGGTTTGGGCGGAATCCAGCTCCTGTCTAATCTCTGCGGTTCATATCCCAGGTGTAGACAATTGGGAAGCGGATTATCTCAGTCGCCAAACGTTGCATCCGGGCGAATGGTCTCTTCACCCAGAGGTATTTCTTCAGATTGTTCAAATGTGGGAACTTCCAGAAATAGATCTGATGGCGTCCCATCTAAACAAGAAACTTCCCAGGTATCTGTCCAGATCCCGGGATCCTCAGGCGGAGGCAGTGGATGCATTATCACTTCCTTGGAAGTATCATCCTGCCTATATCTTTCCGCCTCTAGTTCTTCTTCCAAGAGTAATCTCCAAGATTCTGAAGGAATGCTCGTTTGTTCTGCTGGTAGCTCCGGCATGGCCTCACAGGTTTTGGTATGCGGATCTTGTCCGGATGGCCTCTTGCCAACCGTGGACTCTTCCGTTAAGACCAGACCTTCTGTCACAAGGTCCTTTTTTCCATCAGGATCTGAAATCCTTAAATTTAAAGGTATGGAGATTGAACGCTTGATTCTTGGTCAAAGAGGTTTCTCTGACTCTGTGATTAATACTATGTTACAGGCTCGTAAATCTGTATCTCTAGAGATATATTATAGAGTCTGGAAGACTTATATTTCTTGGTGTCTTTCTCATCATTTTTCCTGGCATTCTTTTAGAATACCGAGAATTTTACAGTTTCTTCAGGATGGTTTAGATAAGGGTTTTGTCCGCAAGTTCTTTGAAAGGACAAATCTCTGCTCTTTCTGTTCTTTTTCACAGAAAGATTGCTATTCTTCCTGATATTCATTGTTTTGTACAAGCTTTGGTTCGTATAAAACCTGTCATTAAGTCAATTTCTCCTCCTTGGAGTTTGAATTTGGTTCTGGGAGCTCTTCAAGCTCCTCCGTTTGAACCTATGCATTCATTGGACATTAAATTACTTTCTTGGAAAGTTTTGTTCCTTTTGGCCATCTCTTCTGCCAGAAGAGTTTCTGAATTATCTGCTCTTTCTTGTGAGTCTCCTTTTCTGATTTTTCATCAGGATAAGGCGGTGTTGCGAACTTCTTTTGAATTTTTACCTAAAGTTGTGAATTCCAACAACTTTAGTAGAGAAATTGTGGTTCCTTCATTATGTCCTAATCCTAAGAATTCTAAGGAGAAATCGTTGCATTCTTTGGATGTTGTTAGAGCTTTGAAATATTATGTTGAAGCTACGAAATCTTTTCGTAAGACTTCTAGTCTATTTGTTATCTTTTCAGGTTCTAGAAAAGGCCAGAAAGCTTCTGCCATTTCTTTGGCATCTTGGTTGAAATCTTTAATTCATCTTGCCTATGTTGAGTCGGGTAAAACTCCGCCTCAGAGAATTACAGCTCATTCTACTAGGTCAGTTTCTATTTCCTGGGCAGCAACTTGGTCCTCTTTGCATACTTTTACTAAATTCTACCATTTTGATGTATTTTCTTCTTCTGAAGCAGTTTTTGGTAGAAAAGTACTTCAGGCAGCGGTTTCAGTTTGAATCTTCTGCTTATGTTTTTCGTTAAACTTTATTTTGGGTGTGGATTATTTTCAGCAGGAATTGGCTGTCTTTATTTTATCCCTCCCTCTCTAGTGACTCTTGTGTGGAAAGATCCACATCTTGGGTAGTCATTATCCCATACGTCACTAGCTCATGGACTCTTGCTAATTACATGAAAGAAAACATAATTTATGTAAGAACTTACCTGATAAATTCATTTCTTTCATATTAGCAAGAGTCCATGAGGCCCGCCCTTTTTTTGTGGTGGTTATGATTTTGTATAAAGCACAATTATTCCAATTCCTTATTTTATATGCTTTCGCACTTTTTTATCACCCCACTTCTTGGCTATTCGTTAAACTGAATTGTGGGTGTGGTGAGTGGTGTATTTGTAGGCATTTTGAGGTTTGGGAAACTTTGCCCCTCCTGGTAGGAATGTATATCCCATACGTCACTAGCTCATGGACTCTTGCTAATATGAAAGAAATGAATTTATCAGGTAAGTTCTTACATAAATTATGATATTCCTGTCTATCAAATGTCAAGCCAGTTAAAATAAACAGAATATATTTGTATGAAGGGTGTCCTTCTTCACTATGCTTATGTTGATACTCATGGTGTTAAAGTGGTCAGTAAAATAAAAATGAAACTTAGAGCATACAATTTAAAACAACTCTCTGATTTACTTATTGCTTTGTTCTGTTGGCATCCTTTGTTGAATAGTTAGCTTAGGTAGACTCAGGACCATGCATGTGTCTTTAGCATTCTATGTAGCAGTGCATTCTGGCAAACTCTGCTGCCATAGAAGAAGTGCACACTCTTGAGCTCCTATCAGCCTTCTTAGGTTTTACCAAGGATACCAAAAGAGCAAATCAAATATAAATATAGAGATAAATTGGAAAGTTGTTTAAAAATGAATGTTCTATCTAAGCCATTAAAGTTTAATTTTGACTTTACTGTCCCTTTAACCTATGTAAATATATGTTTTATGTTTTTATTTGTCTACTTTTAGTTAAGCTGATTAGATGCTCCATTTTAAAAAATGCCATCTTTTAACTTATTTTTGTTATCTTTTTCATAGCACAACAGTGATAGTGCAAATGTGTCACCGTCATCTCCTGTGTCATCTGAGGTACATTATTTTTGTTTTGTTTTTTCATGTACATCTATGCAAAAACTTAAACTATTGGGAATGGTAAACTGATTTTTCACTGTTTTGCCATTAATTCAATCCACAATCAGTCAATCCAATCTTTGTGATTGGATGAAATTCATCAACTTATGTCTGTCTTGATTTACTCTCATTTATTTACTTTTGTTTCAGATCTCATTTTTTATTTGCTATATTTATTTTGGAGGTTTTTTATTCCCTAACCTTAAAGGGATTCTGAACCCAAATTTTTTTCTTTCGTGATTCAGATAGAGCATGCAATTTTAAGCAACTTTCTAATTTACTCCTATTATCAATTTTTCTTCCTTCTCTTGCTATCTTTGTTTGAAAAAGAAGGCATCTAAGTTGTTTTTTTTGGTTCAGACTATGGACAGCACTTTTTTATTGGTGGATGAATTTATCCACCAATCAGCAAGAACAACCCAGATTGTTCACCGAAAATGGGCCGGCATCTAAACTTACATTCTTGCATTTTAAATAAAGATACCAAGAGAATGAAAAAAAATTGATAATAGTAAATTAGAAAGTTGCTTAAAATGTCATGCTCTATCTGAATCACGAAAGAAAAAAATTGGGTTCAGTGGCCCTTTAACCTTTTTTTTCTCACGCTATTAACATAGTATTCAGGTACTAGTTGAGAATATTGCCTTGTGTTTCTTATAATAAGTAGAAATGTCTTCAGTGTGCTTCTCCCTCCTACATGTTTC
Organism: Bombina bombina; assembly: GCF_027579735.1. Lineage (NCBI taxonomy): Eukaryota > Metazoa > Chordata > Amphibia > Anura > Bombinatoridae > Bombina > Bombina bombina. The sequence goes on along the minus strand of NC_069499.1, from coordinate 1,211,732,101 downwards.
CTATATCTTCTGTTGTTTCGGCCAGATGAAATAATACAATATGTAGTATGATATTATATAATTGTCCTGACAAATTAATCTGATCAGTGTCTTGTGCAATAAAATACACTCATAATCATTATTAATAATAATAACAAATAATTTAACTGACATCATATTGGAAATGTGAAAGGAGCCTAAACCTGCACTGATTACTTCACCTAACCAAGCTTGAAAAGAGCAACACCATCCAGTAAAGTCATTTATAAAAGAACACTTCTAATTTTCATTTGGTTAGGCCATGGTATTCAAAACCTCTCTGCTCAGGTGAGATATTCTAAAATGATCCTCCAGCACTGCGAGTTCCCTAGTGACATTTTCAAACGGCCGATTTTGCTTTATTTTTCCAAGGGGCATTCCCTGTATTTCTGTATGTGAAGGAGAGACAAGCCCAGTCCAATATAGTACTGCATGACATGAGAGTCTGCTGCATTTACACTTTGTGCTTTCTACATTATATCACTTTACACTTCTGATTACATTTTAGTACATTTAAACTTTGCACTTTCTATTTTGTATTTTATTTTGTATACTGCAGTGTATTTAGGATTGTAATTTTACAAATTCTGATTACGCCTTTACAGTTTCTGAGCAACTTTAACAAATTAGGCTCATACTTTTGTATATTTATGTGTATCTTTTACAAATTAGATTGCACCTTACATGTCTCTTATTTAAATTAAAAAAGAAAAACTATCCGCTTCAGTTTCCCAGAGAGCGTCATTACTTACTATGGGCCAGATAATCAAACATTTTCTTTTTTGGAGAGAGATTATAGTGCTGACTTCACAAGGGCAGAATTCACTGAATTTTTAAAGAAATGGGGAGGAACCTGGAAATTCCAGAGAGATGAGAGATGCAGTCTATAGAAAGTAATGAAGCTCTTTGGGATACAAAATTTCAAATGGGAGAGAGAAGGTAATTGTAGAACACCTGGGGCTGATATACAGGCTCTGTTTGCAGCAGTTACAAATTAAACTGAAATGTTTTTACTACAATTTAACTTGCTTTTGACTATATTTTAGTATATATTACTTTTCTGTTAGTTCAAATAAGAATATTGAGAATTTTGAGCAAACTTCACCAGCATACTGCGGCGAGAAAAATCAGTAAGATCAGCTTGTTTAAAATGCTTATATAATTTCGCAAGACTTGCAAGAGAGCTTAAGATATACCCTGGAGACTCCCCTGTTCAGTCCAGGGGACAGCCCTGCCCCTCTAACTTTCTGAAACTGATAGTTTACAATGGAGAAAATACAAATGGAGGAGCAGATTTGTTACAAGTATCTGTCTACCCTAAGAAATGCAATAGTACCTAAATACTGTGAGAGAGAAATTGATGTATTGTAAGTATAAATGTAATTTAAATGAAATTACATTAAACGTTTGACTTTTATTTCATGTTTGTGATTTAGGAAATGCTCATAGATCCACATACAAAATTGAAAGACCTACATCTTTATGGTTTAAATATTTAGGCCTAGATTACAAGTGGTCTGTAAAAATGTTCGTGCCACTGTGCGTTGAAATCGTTTGAGGACAATCAAAACTGCTTCCATTTTTGTACTAATATTACAAGTGTAAAGTTATTTTTTTAGCACTCAACCGACAGTATATTGCGCACTAACATCTGCATGACGGATAGCTTGGATGCTTTAAATTCCTTACATAATGAACATCGGAGGATGAGCAGTAAAATGTATGTCAGATAGTGCTCCAGTGCAAAGCCAGTGGAGTTCTTCATTTAGTTCTGTGCTATACTATTTTAATAAAACGTAAAGGGACATGAAACCCAAACATTTTCTTTCAGAATTCAGAGCACAACATTTTTAATGAATTTTCAATTTACTTCTATTATCTAATTAGCTTTGTTTTTCTGGTATCCTTTGTTGAAAAGCATAATCAGGTAGGCTCAGGAGCAGCAATGCACTACTAGGAGCTAGCTGCTGATTGGTGGCTGTACATATATGCCTCTTCTCATAGGCTCACTTGAGGAGTTCAGCTAACTCCCAGTAGTGCATTGCTTCTCCTTAAACAAAAGATGCCACTTAGATAAAAGAAAGGAAAGTTATTTAAAATTGTATGTTCTATCTGAAAAAATGGTTTTCGTATCACTTTAAGGATAAAACACATCATACACACAGACACACATTTTACATACACGTATCCCTTTTACACCTCCTCAGTCCCGCCCTTTGTCATACATATCCCTTTAATTCTGCCACACAGCCTTTTATTTTTATTATTAATAAACATTTATTTAATAAGTATGAAATGGAAATATAAATTAAATTATTTATGTTTTCTTATGCATACTGGTAAGTGATAATCTTTAACTTTACTCAGTCCTCAAAACTCACAAAATTAAAAGTACTCTCTGCACCATCTATTAAATGTATAGTTCGCTAAAAAAAGGTTTTGGGGGTTAGAAATTTTAATGATCCGCTTTTAATACTAGATTGTTCTTTATTCTTTGTAAAAGATGGAGTGCAGGATGACCCACCATGTGCTATCGAGTGTGCCCCACTTGTAATCTAACCCTAAATATTTGCGCTGTTTTAGGAAGGAATAGCTTTAAGTCCAATCACCTTGTATGTGCTTATACTGTACCTAGTAATTGTATGCGCTTTCTTATTTATTTTTTAAATTAGGACTGTGAAAGATCACACAGCAATTCTCCCACTCCCTTTGGATTGAAGCCTAGGTCAGGTATGCATTCCTCTTTAACATAGAATAACATGCTTTATACGTTATTTTTGCATTTTTTTATTTCAGAACTGTGCTGACTTATCTGCTTATTTGCAATTATTTCCTTTCTACCTATAATCATTAAATCTCAGCTGTACATATGTTCCTTATGATACAAAAAGAACCAAAGGTGGCACACAGTAAAGGAACTATACCTTTATTAGGACGAGCAACGTTTCGAGGCACCTGCCCCTTTCTCAAGCTTTCTCAAGCTTGCTCGTCCTAATATAGGTATAGTTCCTTTACTGTATGCCACCTTTGGTTCTTTTTGTATGCTACACTCTGAGACTCAGTGAGGGTGGTCTCTAAGGTGTTGCACCGGACACTTGTCGCAAGCGTTTTTGTATTATTTTCCTTGTGCTTGTGCTGATTCCTTTTGTACAAATACATATGTTCCTTATGATCCTAGTAGCTCATTATTTTGCCACTTAGACCAATGATTCTCCATTAGTACTGAACTAGAATCTTTTTTGGGACAAATGGCTATTTCTTTACAAAGACAGGACGAGTCCACAACTTCATTCATTACTGTTGGGAATATCAACAGCTGGCCACCAGGAGGAGACAAATACACCCCAGCCAAAGGCTATATATATCCCTCCCACTTCCCCTATCCCCCCAGTCATTCTTTGCCTTTCGTCACTATAGGAGGATGACAGAGAAGTGTTAGAAGAAATTTGTAATCCGTTAATGGGTATGTTCGCTTCAAGTATGGACTGGGGTGTTTGAGTAACCATGCAATCCTCTCAATGAGAGTTGTGGTGAACGCTGGATCTAGATGTAGCAGGGAACGATCTCTGACCACTATCTAGACTTAAAGCTATCACCTCCTTAGAAATCAATGTTAACAATTTACACTGTTTTTCTCATTATCTTCAGGTCCCGGTCAGATGCTTTGGTGAGACTGTCAGACCTTGAGGTGCTGTGCCTGCTCCACAGCTTTGATCCTGGAGGGCAAGTCCTTTATATTTCTTTGAGGAATTATGCCTAGTAGGGCTGCAAATTCGCTGAGGTTATTGAACTAAACAGTTCACAATGTGATACTTTATTCTCTTCTGGATATGGTGACATTTTATACATTTTATAATATGGAGGTTATTTACTGAGCAGGGGGCCAATCTATTTGTGCTGGTTAGCTCCCTGCCAACCAGAGATTGTGTGTAAGTTTTTATTTGGGCTCATTAAGAACATTGACAGACGATGCAGGACACTTTGGGAAATTTACCCAATGGGACCTTTTTTACCGCTACGCAGCTAATATTTAGTTTTGCACAGTTTCTCTTCTAGTTGGGGGTGGTCTCTAGAAGCGCAGCATGTAACAAGGGCTCTATTTTTCTCTGAAGCTGGTCGGAAGTGCATTGGGAGAGATCCTGACTTCGTTCCGGTCACGCTTGTCTAGCTAGGAGGTTGTAAGTACCTCAACCAAGGCTGAGGGTAGAGGTGCCTTGATAAGTGTTAAAAACTTTTTTTATTTTTTTGGTTGCTATGATATTGAGACCTTTTACCCGCTATGAAGGACTCTGATATTAACCCCTCAGAGTGTTCTGTTTCAGCGATCACTGTGACAAATGCATGTTTATATTGTGAGGAGACTATGGTTTGCCCACCTACGCAATTCTGTTCTGTCTGCTTATGTTCTGTGTTAAAGACCACGAAGGGGTCTAAATCTGGTTTATCCCCTGGTACTTTTATGCGCTCTGAGCCTTCTACCTCTAAGGACTCTGTTGTCCATGAGATGCCTATTCTGCAGTCACAGTCCCCTTTTAGCCCAATGACACAGGCAGTGCCCCGCGGCGCACATTTATCTCCGGCTGGAGGTAATTTTTTGCCAGCAGACTTTACTTCACAGCTTCAGTCTGCGGTATCAGCTGCATTAAACGCTTTGCCTATCTCTGGAAAACGTAATAGAAAGTTTATGCATAGTTCCACTGACTTGGGGGCAAACACCTCTTTTAAGTCTGAGTTGGCTAGTTTGTTTCAACTTTCTGTGGATGATCTAACTTCGGTTGCATCTGAGGGTGAGCTTTCAGAGTCAGAGGTATCTGAAATTAAATCTCCTTCTCCTGAGGAACCGAATTTTAGGTTTAAGGTTGAATACCTCAGCTTTCTCTTAAAGGAGGTATTGTCTACCCTAGAGGTTCCAGAAGCTAAGCTTCCTGAAGAACCTATTATCCCTAAATTAGATGGGGTTTATGAGGAGAATATTCTTGAAACCTTCCCGGTACCCGTTTCCGGTCCCTAAATCACATTTAGAGTTATGGAACTCTATCCTTAAGGTGGACGGGCCATTTCTACTCTTGCCAAGAGTACTACTATCCCTCTAGAGGCTAGCTCCTCTTTTAGAGATCCCATGGACAGGAAGTAGAAAGGCTATCTGCAAAAGATGTTTTCAACACATGGGCCTCCTATTTCATCCAGTAACCACTGTGGCAGCAGTCGTAGGTGCTGGTACCTACTGGTGTGATTCGTTGTCGGAACTAATTGAAGTTGAATCCCCCATGGAGGATATACAGGACAGGATTAAGGTTCTCAAGATAGCCAACTCCTTTATTTGTTATGCTAATATGCAAATTGTCTGTCTGAATGCTAGAGGTTCGCATTCCTAGACTAACATTTCCATTTCTTAGCCTTTCCATTTGGCTTAGCTACTGCACCCAGAATTTTCACAAAGGTTTTGGGAGCTCTCAGATTGGGGGTTTCGAAGATAGACCTCATGGCTTCTCTTCTCAATACCAAGCTACCCTGATACCGGTCAAGATCGAGGGATCCTCAAGCGGAATTGCTAGACGCATTAGCTGTTCCATGGAGGTTCAATCTCATATCTTTTTCCTCCATTGGCCCTTCTTCCTCGAGTAGTGGCTTGCATCAAGCAGGAGCAGGCTCCGGTGATACTAATAGCTCCTTTGTGGCCATGAAGGACTTGTTTTGTGGACTTAAAAATAATGTCCTCCTCCCCTTCGTGGGGGTTACCTTGTTGTGCGGACATTCTGACTCCTTTCCTTTATAAAAATCTTGATTCTCTGAGACTGACTGCATGGAAATTGAATGTTTAGTCTTATCCAAGAGAGGTTTTTCGGATAGAGTGATAGACACTTAAATACAGCCTGTCACTCGCTGTATTTACCTTAAGGTATGGCGTACTTGCCTTCATTGGTGTGAGGAACGCAGTCTTCCATGGCACAATGTGAAGGAATTCTATCCATTCTCCAAGATGATTTGGAAAAGGGTTTATCTGCCAGTTCTCTGAAGGGTCAGATCTTGGCCCTGTCAGTCTTACTGCACAAGAGATTAGCGGATCTTCTGGACGTGCAGTCTTTTGTTCAGGCTCTGGCTAGAATCAGGCCTGTGTTTTAACCTGTTGCTCCTCTTTGGAGCCTCAACCTTGTTCTTCGTGTTTTGCAGCAGGCTCTGTTTGAGCCTATGGCCTATATTTGACAAAGTCTGGCGGACCTGATCCGCTAGTGCGGATCAGGTCCACCAGACCTCGCTGAATACGGAGAGCAATAAGCTCTCCATATTCAGCATTGCACCAGCAGCTCACAAGAGCTGCTGGTGCAACGCCGCCCTGTGCAGACTCGCGGCCAATCGGCCACCAGCAGGGAGGTGTCAATCAACCCGACCGTACTCGATCGGGTTGATTTCCGGCGATGTCTGTCCGCCTGCTCAGAGCAGGCGGACAGGTTATGGAGCAGCGGTCTTTGTGACCGCTGCTTCATAACTGCTGTTTCTGGCGAGCCTGCAGGCTCGCCAGAAACACGGGGCATCAAGCTCCATTCGGAGCTTGATAGATAGGCCCCTAAGCATTCTGTTATCCTTAAGCTTCTAGGCTGGAAGGTATTGTTTTTGTTGGCTATCGCCTCAGCTCGCAGAGTCTCTGAGATTTCTGCTTTACAGTGTGATCCGCCTTACCTTATTTTCCATGCTGATAAGGTGGTTTTACATGCTAAGTTAGGTTTCATACCTAAGGTAGTCTCGAATCGCAAAATCAATCAGGATTGTTCCTTCCTTTTGTCCTAATCCTTCTTCCTGGAAGGAACGTTTGCTCCACAATCTGGACGTTGCACATGCCTAAAAATTATATCTTCAGGCTAGTAAGGATTTCAGGCAATTCTCTTCATTGTTTGTGTTTTATTCTGGTAAGCGCAGGGGTCAGAAGACCACTGCGACTTCATTATCTTTCTGGCTGAGAAGTATCATCCGTTTGGCTTATGAGACGGCTGGACAACAGCCTCCTGAGAGGATAACGGCTCATTCCACTAGAGCAGTTTCTTCTTCCTGGGCTTTCAAGAATGAAGCTTCTATGGATCAGGTTTGTAAGGTGGTTACCTGGTGGTCCTTGCATACCTTTTCAAAATTCTATAAATTTGATGTCTTTGCTTCTGCAGAGCCAGCTTTTGGGAGAAAAGTGTTACAGGCTGTGGTGCCCTAAGATTAGGGTCCGCCTTTCCTTTTTGCTTTCCTGTTTTAATCATTCAGTGTCCTCTGGAGCTTGGGTATTGGTTCCCAACAGTAATGAATGAAGTCGTGGACTCTACCTGCCTTTGGAAAGAAAACAAAATCTATGCTTACCAGATAAATTCCTATCTTTCCTGGCAGGGATAGTCCATGACCCCACCTGTAATATTTTGTTTGCGGCTTCCCTGTTATTTTTTCTTCTGGCACCTCTATACTCTGTTTCTCTTGCTTTTCCTTGTTCCCTCGGCCGAGCAACTGGGGGGGGGGAAGTGGGAGGGATATTTATAGCATTTGGCTGTGGTATCTTGGCCTCCTCCTGGTGGCCAGGTGTTGATATTCGTAACAGTAATTAATGAAGTCATAAAGGAATTTATCTGGTAAGCTTAAATTTTGTTTTTAAGTCAGTTGCCCAGTTACCATAATTTACCAACCTTTGCTCAAACAGGAATGTGATTTAAATATGCACTGTTGGTTGTTTTTAATTTGATAATTATACATACAGGACTTGTAGCAAGCACACATTTGTACAACAGTAAAGTGCTATAAGAGCATTTCATTGTTGCAGTTGTATGCCCCTTTAGCTATAGAAGGGTACTAAAAGTGATTTAACCTTTCAGATTTATTCAAATGTAAGTGGGTTGGACTAATTGAAATTCCAGCCTAAAGGGATCCTAAACCCCAATTTTAAGCAACTTTCTAATTTACTCCTATTATCAATTTTTCTTCGTCCTCTTGCTATCTTTATTTGAAAACTGGACTGTAAAGCTTAGAAGCCCGGCCCATTTTTGGTTCAGCACCTGGGTAGCGTTTGCGGATTAATGGCTAAATGTAGCACTATATATAAAGTAATAGCCTGTCCGCCTGCCTGGGATTTTACCTGCATAGCCCTGTAGGGCTTTAAGAAAAACATGTCCAAACTGTTGTCAAGTTTAAAAGGCCTGCAGTCTGTTTATTGGTAGTTCACAGCAGTATTACAGCAAATCAAACAAACAGTGAGTTGTCAGCATATAGTCCAGCATAAAATCTAAGTAGCAACAGTCTTCTAACACAGGTTCATTCCAGTATAATATACTCCAGCAGTTTCCCCCATTACTCACTTAACAAGGCCTTTATAGCATTAACACCCTCCCAGGTGAACTTAATCAGATTAATTAACACAGTGAGAAAGGATCCAGTAAAATCTGGACTGGATCCTGTAAATCAATCACCCTGAAATTGGAGTCGAGAATCTGCCCATCTATCTCTTCCGAATACTCCACCCCAGGGAACCCATAATACACAATAACTAAAACAGGTTAGTTTAATCACATTCTTTCCCTGGTGCTGCTTGTATTATCCCACATAACAGGGTAATGATTTCTTAAAACACTGGGTCCTAAATACACCACATCCACAACTCTGCCTACCAGTCTGTCGCATATACTCCCCCCAGCTCAGACCTTGTGGGGTGAGCGACCATGGACATAAATTAATAAAGTTGGGACAGGCTATGAGCATTTCCATGTTTAGAACCAGCCCTATGTTTAACAGAAAAAATATAGCAAGCTAAGAAGCCACTAGGTCATCCTAGCATTCTCATCTTTATTTTGAGTAATCCATGTTAAGGAAGCATGATCAGTGGCCAACTTGAATTTACAGCCCTCACTAACTTCAATAATCTCTTATGGGCCATGCCAGGAAATCTATCGATTCCTGATTCAGGCACAATGAATTTTGCTACCAGTGTAGCCATACTACCTGAATCTAATAATGCTTTTACCTTTTTACCATTCACAATCACATAACCTTTCTGAGGATTTTGACAACAATTTGTAATAACAGATTCTAAGTAATTTAACATGCATGGATTTTGTCCATCAGTATTACCCATGTTGCATTGCATCGGATCATTTATTAAGGGACAGTCTTTTGCTTTATGACCCAGTGCATTGCAATGATAACATTTTTATAACATAATCTAGATCCTTTTAAAAGATTAACACTCCTGGTGGTAGAAATATAGGGTCCCTGGGGGTATGTTCTGTGTTCCTCAGTGTCCCTCAAACCCAGAGTAGTCTTACCAGGTCTTGCTGTATCTTTATTTCTCACTCTCTGCACTCGCTCTGATCGAGCAGACCCCTGCTTGTCCTCCGCCGCAACATATCTCCCCACCAGACCAATAAACAGATTTTCAGATTGGGGATCACTCTGACTGACCCAACATCTCACATCAGCTGGTAAACCTCTCAAGAATTAGTCCATCACAAGGAATTCCACAATATAGCTAGAATAATTCACCTCAATGACACCGATTCCCCCATTTCTCACTTTACAAGACCTTTTATAGCCTCAAGGTGAACTTAATCAGATTAATTAACACAGTGAGAAAGGATCCAGTAAAATCTGGACTGGATCCTGTACAATTAATCACCCTGATAGTGGAGTGGAGAATCAGCCAAGCCGTCTCTTCCGAATACTCCACCCCGGGGGAACCCATAATACACAATAACTAAAACAGGTTAGTTTAATCAGTCTTTCCCTTGGGCTGCCTGTATTATCCTACATATCAGGGTAGTGATTTTTTTAAAATACTGGGTCCTAAATACACCCCATCCACAACTCTGCCTAACTCTCTCTCACTATATATAATATACATATGCCTCTCAAACAGGTAATATTTGTAGTCATCATGTAAATAGTCAAAAAGATATAAAGGGATAGATATGTTGTTGTTGTAGTGTTTTTTTATATAAATATAAAAATATAATATATATCCATTTTAAAATAAAAAGACAATTTTTTTCTATGTCAAGAACATTTGAACATGCGCAGGCGATAAGCGTTAAAAGTTAAAGTCTATGGGGAGAAGAAGATAGCACGGTCACGTTATCCAAAGTTCTGAAGTTAGCGTAGATCGAACTCGCTTGTGCTAACTTTTTTCTTTCAACTTGTAAAACGAGCAACAAATTTAATGAGCGTGCCACTTGTAATATAGCCCTATGTGCTTAACTTCTTTAAAGGGTTTTAATCCCTAGTTTAACATAACCCCCTTTGCAAACAATAATGCAATGAGAAATTGCTCTAACATATTAGAATTATTCATCTTTCTGTCCCTTTAAGATATGCTGCCCAACTATAACTGCTAATTGCGCTAGCTCCATTTCTAGATTTTCCAGTCAGGTAAAAAGAAAAGCTACTTAAATTCTTCATCTTATTGAAAAGTTAAATTATATTTTTATATTATATTAGTATAGTTATAGTATTATTTGTTTTGCAGCTTTCAGTCGCTCATCTCGGCAAGATTATGGAGTGGCGGATCCAGGATTTACAATGAGAAGGAAAATGGAGCATTTACGAGAAGAGAGAGAACAAATAAAACAGCTACGTAATGTAGGTGTAAATAGGTATACAGCATTCATTGTGTTTTAGGTTGTGCTATATCAGGTCTGTCCAACCTAAGGCTCTGGACAGGACACCGTGAGGCCAAAGCATTGTAACTAACCCAATTCTATACTGCAGTATCTGACCCATGGAATAATTTTTCAGTGCTATGATCTTATTAGAAAAAGATTTATTTTCAAGCTATAAAGGTAACATACTGAAGTGGGTGGCACAAAATTAGAAAATTTTATTTATATTGCTCATTTTATATTTTTTTATATAAAATAGTATATAAAGGTTTTTTTAATTAATAGTATTACTTTCATACATGTGGTAAAAGTCCACAATCTTTACTCTTGGGAATTACTCTTCTCTACCACTAGGAGGAGTCAAAGATTCCCAAACCCCAAAAACTCTATAAAACCCCTCCCATATACTTCAGTCTTTTCTTTGTCTCTGCTGGAGGTGGTTGAAGAATGTAGAGGTGCATGTGATTCTTCAGAGAGAGGGGTTTTCAGTCTATATTGAGGTCCGGTTACCCCTCAGAGTACAGTGCTTGTCAGAGGGATGTATTTTGGGTATGGTTTATGATTCTTGTCTTTTGCCTCCCTTTATGGATCTACAATATGCTCCTATTCCATATATGTTTCAGTAATGGTTTGGCTGTGGAAGAGTGTCTATTGGTAAGTATATTTTTAGTTAACATTTAGACACGCATATAGCTATTTTAAGGGCACTTTTTTTAAAGGAAAAAGTTTATCTATATATGTTGTTATATATTTCGCCTTGGGACAGATCCTTTTCACTATTACCTTGCTTTTATGTTTTTCTGGCGCTAAGTTTTTTGTGCGTCGGGATTGCACACTTCAGGTTTATGCGTAGGGCTAGGGCATGTCCCTTTAAGTCTTCTATATTTTTTCCGTGTGTCACGTTTTTGCCTGTCGGGATAGCGCACATTCCTTTAGTACACCTATAGTTTTCCCACGCGTTGGTTTACACAGGTCGGGTTACCGCACGTTTGCACACGTCTGGTTTTTGCCGTGCATAATCTCCTTAGTTGTCAGTTGTTTGGCACGCACTCGGATGTAACGTTCATTCTCCTGTTTTGTTTTTCATCTTGGGTTAGTGTGCATTGTTACTGTTAAAGCTGCTTAGGATGGGATAAAAGGTTTCTATTCCTCAAGAGCTGTTTAGGGGGTTTAATAGTGTTTATTGCATTGCTTTGCCATATCTTATAATGGAGCCAGCAGGATTCTGTCCCTAAATTTACCCAAGAAACTGAGTCTCCTTAAAGGGATACTAAACCCAAATGTTTTCTTTCATAATTTACTCCTATTATCAATTTTTCTTCATTCTCTTGGTAACTTTATTTGAAAAAGCAGGAATCTAAGCTAAGGAGCTGGCCCATTTGTGGTTCAGCACTCTGGATAGCGCTTGCTGATTGGTGGGTACATTTAGCCACGAATCAGCAAGCACTACCCAGGGTTCTGAACCATAAATGGGCCAGCTCCTTAGCTTAGATTCCTGGTTTTTCAAATAAAGATAACAAGAGAACAAAGAAAGATTGATAATAGTAGTAAATTAGAATGTTGCTTAAAATGGTATGCTCTATCTGAATCACAAAAGAAAACATTTTGGTTTAGTATCCCTTTAACCCCTTTCTACCATTATTATGTGTGCTTATTGTAAGAAAACTGAAGTGCCTTCTCCAGCTCATTTAGGTGGCTCATGTTTAGATTTGTTAATGCAATCAGACCAATCTAATGCTGTTTCTCTGGGTACTAATGCATCTACTCTTTGTTCATTACAGGATAATGCTGAGGTAGTGCCTCATGCCATGGAATTTTTTTTTTATCAAGGCTGCAGTCTCTAAAGCGTTGGCTGCTCTCCCGCCTTCAAACATGTGTAAAAGGTCTGTTCACTGTTCTACAAGTGCTATATGCCCTGAGACCAGGGATAATGTTTTTTTCTTCAGACAGTGAAGTTTACTGTGGGGATGAGGATTCCTCATCTAAAGTTGAACCTGATAATTCCTCTTTCTTCTGTTAAGTGTGATCAGTCCACGGGTCATCATTACTTCTGGGATATTACTCCTCCCCAACAGGAAGTGCAAGAGGATTCACCCAGCAGAGCTGCATATAGCTCCTCCCCTCTACGTCACTCCCAGTCATTCTCTTGCACCCAACGACTAGATAGGATGTGTGAGAGGACTATGGTGATTATACTTAGTTTTATATCTTCAATCAAAAGTTTGTTATTTTAAAATAGCACCGGAGTGTGTTATTACCTCTCTGGCAGAGTTTGAAGAAGAATCTACCAGAGTTTTGCTATGATTTTAGCCGGAGTAGTTAAGATCATATTGCTGTTCTCGGCCATCTGAGGAGTGAGGTAAACTTCAGATCAGGGGACAGCGGGCAGATGAATCTGCATAGAGGTATGTAGCAGTTTTTATTTTCTGACAATGGAATTGATGAGAAAATCCTGCCATACCGATATAATGTCATGTATGTATACTTTACACTTCAGTATTCTGGGGAATGGTACTTCACTAGAATTACACTGTAAGAAATACATAAAGCTGTTTAATAACTAGAGATTATGTTTAACGTTTTTGCTGGAATGTAAAATCGTTTTCATTTGCTGAGGTACTGTGTGAATAAATGTTTGGGCACTATTTTTCCACTTGGCAGTTGCTTAATCTGTTTTTCTGACAGTTTCTGTTCTCCCTCACTGCTGTGTGTGAGGGGGAGGGGCCGTTTTTTGGCGCTTTTACTATGCATCAAATATTTCAGTCAGCAACTCATTGTATTCCCTGCATGATCCGGTTCATCTCTACAGAGCTCAGGGGTCTTCAAAACTTATTTTGAGGGAGGTAATTTCTCTCAGCAGAGCTGTGAGAATTATAGTTTGACTGAGATAAAAAACGTTTATTCTGTAATTTGTTTCCTGCTTCAGAATTTGTTATCCTTGCTAATGGGATTAAACCTTTGCTAAAGTTGTGTTGTTTACAAGGATTGAGGCTATAACTGTTTCAATTTATTAATTTTCAACTGTCATAGATCTTCTGTGCTTCTTAAAGGCACAGTACGTTTTAATATTATTCTAATTGAATTGTATTTCCAAGTTGCAAGTTTATTTGCTAGTGTGTTAAACATGTCTGATTCAGAGGATGATACCTGTGTCATTTGTTGCAATGCCAAAGTGGAGCCCAATAGAAATTTATGTACTAACTGTATTGATGCTACTTTAAATAAAAGTCAATCTGTACAAATTGAACAAATTTCACCAAACAACGAGGGGAGAGTTATGCCGACTAACTCGCCTCACGTGTCAGTACCTACATCTCCCGCTCAGAAGGAGGTGCGTGATATTGTAGCGCCGAGTACATCTGGGCGGCCATTACAAATCACATTACAGGATATGGCTACTGTTATGACTGAGGTTTTGGCTAAATTACCAGAACTAAGAGGTAAGCGTGATCACTCTGGGGTGAGAACAGAGTGCGCTGATAATATTAGGGCCATGTCAGACACTGCGTCACAGGTGGCAGAACATGAGGACGGAGAACTTCATTCTGTGGGTGACGGTTCTGATCCAAACAGACTGGATTCAGATATTTCAAATTTTAAATTTAAACTGGAAAACCTCCGTGTATTACTAGGGGAGGTGTTAGCGGCTCTGAATGATTGTAACACAGTTGCAATACCAGAGAAAATGTGTAGGTTGGATAAATATTTTGCGGTACCGACGAGTACTGAGGTTTTTCCTATACCTAAGAGACTTACTGAAATTGTTACTAAGGAGTGGGATAGACCCGGTGTGCCGTTCTCACCCCCTCCGATATTTAGAAAAATGTTTCCAATAGACGCCACCACAAGGGACTTATGGCAAACGGTCCCTAAGGTGGAGGGAGCAGTTTCTACCTTAGTTAAGCGTACCACTATCCCGGTGGAGGATAGCTGTGCTTTTTCAGATCCAATGGATAAAAAGTTAGAGGGTTACCTTAAGAAAATGTTTGTTCAACAAGGTTTTATATTGCAACCCCTTGCATGCATTGCGCCGATCACGGCTGCAGCGGCATTCTGGATTGAGTCTCTGGAAGAGAACATTGGTTCAGCTACTCTGGACGACATTACGGACAGGCTTAGAGTCCTTAAACTAGCTAATTCATTCATTTCGGAGGCCGTACTACATCTTACTAAACTTACGGCGAAGAATTCAGGATTCGCCATTCAGGCACGCAGGGCGCTGTGGCTAAAATCCTGGTCAGCTGATGTTACTTCTAAGTCTAAATTGCTTAATATACCTTTCAAAGGGCAGACCTTATTCGGGCCCGGGTTGAAAGAGATTATCGCTGACATTACAGGAGGTAAAGGCCATGCCCTGCCTCAGGACAAAGCCAAAGCCAAGACTAGACAGTCTAATTTTCGTTCCTTTCGTAATTTCAAAGCAGGAGCAGCATCAACTTCCTCTGCACCAAAACAGGAAGGAGCTGTTGCTCGCTACAGACAAGGCTGGAAACCTAACCAGTCCTGGAACAAGGGCAAGCAGACTAGGAAACCTGCTGCTGCCCCTAAAACAGCATGAATTGAGGGCCCCCGATCCGGGATCGGATCTAGTGGGGGGCAGACTTTCTCTCTTCGCCCAGGCTTGGGCAAGAGATGTTCAGGATCCCTGGGCGCTAGAGATAATATCTCAGGGATACCTTCTGGACTTCAAATACTCTCCTCCAAGAGAGAGATTTCATCTGTCAAGATTGTCAACAATCCAGACAAAGAAAGAGGCGTTTCTACGCTGCGTACAAGAGCTCTTGTTAATGGGAGTAATCCATCCAGTTCCACGATCGGAACAGGGACAGGGATTTTACTCAAATCTGTTTGTGGTTCCCAAAAAAGAGGGAACTTTCAGACCAATCCTGGACTTAAAGATCCTAAACAAATTCCTAAGAGTTCCATCGTTCAAGATGGAGACTATTCGGACAATTTTACCTATGATCCAAGAGGGTCAATACATGACCACTGTAGATTTAAAAGATGCTTACCTTCACATACCGATTCACAAAGATCATTATCGGTACCTAAGGTTTGCCTTCCTAGACAGGCATTACCAGTTTGTGGCTCTTCCATTCGGATTGGCTACAGCTCCAAGAATCTTCACAAAGGTTCTGGGTGCTCTTCTGGCGGTACTAAGACCGCGGGGAATCTCGGTAGCTCCATACCTAGACGACATTCTGATACAAGCTTCAAGCTTTCAAACTGCCAAGTCTCATACAGAGTTAGTGCTGGCATTTCTAAGGTCACATGGATGGAAGGTGAACGAAAAGAAAAGTTCACTCGTTCCACTCACAAGAGTTCCCTTCCTGGGGACTCTTATAGATTCTGTAGAAATGAAGATTTACCTGACAGAGGACAGGCTAACAAGACTTCAAAGTGCTTGCCGCACCCTTCATTCCATTCAACACCCGTCAGTGGCTCAATGCATGGAGGTAATCGGCTTAATGGTAGCGGCAATGGACATAGTACCCTTTGCACGCTTACACCTCAGACCACTGCAACTGTGCATGCTAAGTCAGTGGAATGGGGATTACTCAGACTTATCCCCTTCTCTGAATCTGGATCAAGAGACCAGAAATTCTCTTCTATGGTGGCTTTCTCGGCCACATCTGTCCAGGGGGATGCCATTCAGCAGACCAGACTGGACAATTGTAACAACAGACGCCAGCCTTCTAGGTTGGGGTGCCGTCTGGAATTCTCTGAAGGCTCAGGGACAATGGAGTCAGGAGGAGAGTCTCCTGCCAATAAACATTCTGGAATTGAGAGCAGTTCTCAATGCCCTCCTGGCTTGGCCCCAGTTGACAACTCGGGGGTTCATCAGGTTTCAGTCGGACAACATCACGACTGTAGCTTACATCAACCATCAGGGAGGGACAAGAAGCTCCCTAGCTATGATGGAAGTATCAAAGATAATTTGCTGGGCAGAGTCTCACTCTTGCCACCTGTCAGCAATCCACATCCCGGGAGTGGAGAACTGGGAGGCGGATTTCTTAAGTTGTCAGACTTTTCATCCGGGGGAGTGGGAACTTCATCCGGAGGTCTTTGCCCAAATACTTCGACGTTGGGGCAAACCAGAGATAGACAGAACGCCAAGCTTCCTCGTTACGGGTCCAGATCCAGGTATCCAGGAGCTGTCCTGATAGATGCTCTGACAGCACCTTGGGACTTCAGGATGGCTTACGTGTTTCCACCCTTCCCGTTGCTTCCTCGATTGATTGCCAGAATCAAACAAGAGAGAGCATCAGTGATTCTAATAGCACCTGCGTGGCCACGCAGGACTTGGTATGCAGACCTGGTGGACATGTCATCCTGTCCACCTTGGTCTCTACCTCTGAAACAGGACCTTCTGATACAGGGTCCCTTCAAACATCAAAATCTAACTTCTCTGAAGCTGACTGCTTGGAAATTGAACGCTTGATTTTATCAAGACGTGGATTTTCTGAGTCAGTTATTGATACCTTAATACAGGCTAGGAAACCTGTTACCAGAAAGATTTACCATAAGATATGGCGTAAATACCTATATTGGTGTGAATCCAAAGGTTACTCTTGGAGTAAGGTTAGGATTCCTAGGATATTGTCTTTTCTACAAGAAGGTTTAGAAAAGGGTTTATCTGCTAGTTCATTAAAGGGACAGATCTCAGCTCTGTCCATTCTGTTACACAAACGTCTGTCAGAAGTTCCTGACGTCCAGGCTTTTTGTCAGGCTTTGGCCAGAATTAAGCCTGTGTTTAAAACTGTTGCTCCACCATGGAGTTTAAACCTTGTTCTTAATGTTTTACAGGGCGTTCCGTTTGAACCCCTTCATTCCATTGATATAAAGTTGTTATCTTGGAAAGTTCTATTTTTAATGGCTATTTCCTCGGCTCGAAGAGTCTCTGAATTATCAGCCTTACATTGTGATTCTCCTTATTTGATTTTTCATTCGGATAAGGTAGTCCTGCGTACTAAACCTGGGTTCTTACCTAAGGTAGTTACTAACAGGAATATCAATCAAGAGATTGTTGTTCCTTCTTTATGCCCTAATCCTTCTTCAAAGAAGGAACGTCTACTGCACAACCTGGATGTAGTCCGTGCTCTAAAATTTTACTTACAGGCAACTAAGGAATTTCGACAAACGTCTTCTCTGTTTGTCATTTACTCTGGGCAGAGGAGAGGTCAAAAAGCTTCCGCTACCTCTCTTTCTTTTTGGTTTCGTAGCATAATTCGTTTAGCTTATGAGACTTCTGGACAGCAGCCTCCTGAAAGAATTACAGCTCATTCTACTAGAGCTGTGGCTTCCACTTGGGCCTTCAAGAATGAGGCCTCTGTTGAACAGATTTGCAAGGCTGCAACTTGGTCTTCGCTTCATACTTTTTCCAAATTTTACAAATTTGACACTTTTGCTTCATCGGAGGCTATTTTTGGGAGAAAGGTTCTTCAGGCAGTGGTTCCTTCTGTATAAAGAGCCTGCCTATCCCTCCCGTCATCCGTGTACTTTTGCTTTGGTATTGGTATCCCAGAAGTAATGATGACCCGTGGACTGATCACACTTAACAGAAGAAAACATAATTTATGCTTTCCTGATAAATTCCTTTCTTCTGTAGTGTGATCAGTCCACGGCCCGCCCTGTTTTTAAGGCAGGTAAATATTTTTTAATTTATACTCCAGTCACCACTTCACCCTTGGCTTTTCCTTTCTCGTTGGTCCTTGGTCGAATGACTGGGAGTGACGTAGAGGGGAGGAGCTATATGCAGCTCTGCTGGGTGAATCCTCTTGCACTTCCTGTTGGGGAGGAGTAATATCCCAGAAGTAATGATGACCCGTGGACTGATCACACTACAGAAGAAAGGAATTTATCAGGTAAGCATAAATTATGTTTTTTTGTTTAAAGTTGAACATATTCGTTCTCTTTTAAAAGAAGTCCTAGTTAAAGATCCTAAAGTTTCTTATGATAAGCCTTGTAATTGTTTAACCCCTTAACGACCGAGGACGTGCAGGGTACGTCCTCTAAAAAAATACCCTTAACGACCAAGGACGTACCCTGCACGTCCTCGGTCTGGAAAGCAGCTGGAAGCGATCCTGCTCGCTTCCAGCTGCTTTCCGGTTATTGCAGTGATGCCTCGATATCGAGGCATCCTGCAATAACCTTTTTAAGCCATCCGGTGCAGAGAGAGCCACTCTGTGGCCCTCTGTGCACCGGAGATTGTTGACTTACCGCGTTGGTGGGTGGGAGGCTGGTGGGAGGCGGGTGGTGGCCATCGATGGCCTTGGTGACGTGCAGGGGGGGCGGGATCGTTGGCGTGGATGATCGGGGGCGCGCACTGACGCGCGCGCGTGCACGGAAGGGCGGGGGCGGGCGCGTGCACGGGGAGGGAGCGGGTGGGAACCGCTACACTACAGAAAAAAGTTAAACAAAAAAATACAAAAAAAGGGAATAAAAGTTTTTTTTATAAATCAGTTAAGGTGTTGGGGTTTGTCTGTGGGGGGGGGGAGAGCTACACTACAGAATTTCTATTTTTTTTTTTTTAAAAAAAACGGTTTTTTTCTTTTAACTGGGTACTGCCAGACAGCTGCCAGTACCCAAGATGGCCCCCAATAATGCAGAGGGGGAGGGTAAGAGAGCTGTTTTGGGGGTGGATCAGGGAGGTTGGGGGCTAAGGGGGTATTCTACAAAGCAGCATATGTAAATATGCTAAAAAAAAAAAAGAACAAATTAAAAAAAACTTTTATTTTAATACTGGCAGACTTTCTGCCAGTACTTAAGATGGTGGGGACAATTGTGGGGTGGGGGAGGGAAGGGAGCTGTTTGGGAGGGATCAGGGGGTGGGATGTGTCAGGTGGGAGGCTGATCTCTACACTAAAGCTAAAATTAACCCTGCAAGCTCCCTACAAACTACCTAATTAACCCCTTCACTGCTAGCCATAATATACGTGTGATGCGCAGCAGCATTTAGCGGCCTTCTAATTACCAAAAAGCAACGCCGAAGTCATATATGTCTGCTATTTCTGAACAACGGGGATACCAGAGAAGCATTTACAACCATTTGTGCCATAATTGCACAAGCTGTTTGTAAATAATTTCAGTGAGAAACCTAAAATTGTGAAAAATTTAACGTTTTTTTAAATTTGATCGCATATGGTGGTGAAATGGTGGCATGAAATATACCAAAATGGGCCTAGATCAATACTTGGGGTTGTCTACTACACTACACTAAAGCTAAAATTAACCATACAAGCTCCCTACATGCTCCCTAATTAACCCCTTCACTGCTGGGCATAAAACACGTGTGGTGCGCAGTGGCATTTAGCAGCCTTCTAATTACCAAAAAGCAACGCCAAAGCCATATATGTCTGCTATTTATGAACAAAGCGGATCCCAGAGAAGAATTTACAACCATTTATGCTATAATTGCACAAGCTGTTTGTAAATGATTTCAGTGAGAAACCTAAAGTTTGTGAAAAAAATTTGTGAAAAAGTGAACAATTTTTTTTATTTGATCGCATTTGGCGGTGAAATGGTGGCATGAAATATACCAAAATGGGCCTAGATCAATACTTTGGGATGTCTTCTAAAAAAAAAAATATATACATGTCAATGGATATTCAGGGATTCCTGAAAGATATCAGTGTCCCAATGTAACTAGCACTCATTTTGAAAAAAAGTGGTTTGGAAATAGCAAAGTGCTACTTGTATTTATGGACCTATAACTTGCAAAAAAAGCAAAGAACATGTAAACATTGGGTATTTCTAAACTCAGAACAAAATTTAGAAACTATTTAGCATGGGATTTTTTGGGTGGTTGTAGATGTGTAACAGATTTTGGGGGTCAAAGTTAGAAAAAGTGTGTTTTTTCCATTTTTTCCTCATATTTTATAAAAAAAATTAGAGTAAATTATAAGATATGATAAAAAATAATGGTATCTTTAGAAAGTCCATTTAATGGCGAGAAAAATGGTATATAATATGTGTGGGTACAGTAAATGAGTAAGAGGAAAATTACAGCTAAACACAAATACAGCAGAAATGTAAAAATAGCCTTGGTCCCAAACGGACAGAAAATGGAAAAGTGCTGCGGTCATTAAGGGGTTAAATTCAGTTTTTAGTACTGTTGTTAAACTCCCTGAGGTTTTCCCTGTGTCTGATGTTATCTTTGACATATCATCTAGGGAATGGTCTAGGCCAGGTATATCTTTTACTACTCCTGCATGGTTTTAAAAGTTATATCCTTTACCTGCTGCTAATCTTGATTTGTGGGTGTCAGGGTTTTTCCCCTGTTGTGTTTGCCATGTGCTGCTGGCAGCCATTTTACTCACCTCTCTTACTGACTATGGTGCATTGTGGGGGATGCTGCTCATTTCCTGCACTTCCTTTTATGGCCAGACTGGTGTGCATCATCCATGTGAGACAGGATGCAGTCTCAGAATTGTGATGTCATCACTTATTATTTAAAGGGCCTCTGTTCAGTATGCTTTGCCTTTGCGTTGTCTCAGATCTGTTTGTGAGAGTTCCTGTGTCCTTCCTGGTTCCTGATCCCTGGCTTGATTCCTGACTCTGCAGTTTTCCTTGTTCCTGATTCCGGCTCGTCTTACTCTTCGCTTTGGCTCCTGACTCGGCTCGTCTAACTACCAGCTCTGGTTTTGACTCCTGGCTTGTTATTTGACTTGTGGACTTTTTATTTTTTGCTATTAATAAAGGTGTGATTATTTTTGCACGTCTCGTCTCAGTCTGATTCCTGGAACCCTGACATTACGCAAAGGCCATGAATCCTGATAGTGCTAATAATCCACCTTTACCTGCCATCATTTCCAGGATGGATGAACAGGATCACCGCTTGGATCAATTTGCACTTGCCTTGCAAACCCTGCTGATTCACACTGCACATTTGGACCAAAGTGTTCTGCAAGTTATGGCTGCTCCTGTTTCCGCTGCTGCACCTATGCCTACCAGGAGCATGTCCGGTTCTGCACCTCTACCTCAGCGATATGGAGGCGATCCTATTCAGTGCAGAGGGTTTTTGAACCAGGTGGGCATTTACTTTGAGATGTTACCTCAGGCGTTTCCCTCTGACAGAGCTAAGGTGGGATTTCTCATCTCTTTACTCTCTGACACAGCTCTTGCCTGGGCTAATCCCTTGTGGGAGACTAATAAACCTGTGATTTCAAATTACCCTGAATTTGTGGCCTCCTTTCGAAGGGTATTTGATATTCCGGCTTGCTCCTCCTCTGCTGCTAAACGACTCATGTCCATTCAGCAAGGTACAAGATCTGTTGCTCAGTATGCTATTGAGTTCCGTACGCTTGCCGCAGAGGTAGGTTGGAACAATGAAGCCCTTGTTGCCGCCTTTTTTTCATGGGCTTTCTGATGTGATTAAAGACTAAGTTGCTGCCAGAGATTTACCAGAGGATCTCGAGGCATTGGTGTCTTTTTTTTATCCTAATTGACATCAGACTCAGAGAGAGGCTCTCTTTCAAGGAGCGCTTGCGGAAGCCTCCTGTTCCGTTGTCTCCTACGTGTTCGTTCCCACCCATGCCTCCCTCTCCTCCCATGCCTCCTGGTCCCGAGTAACCAGGTACTGCTGAGCCGATGCAGCTGGGATTCACGCGGAGGAGAGGGCCTTTAGGAGGAGGGAGGGGCTCTGCCTCTATTGTGGGTTACAGCGTCACTTTTTGAAGTCTTGTCCTACACGGCCGGGAAACGCTTATCCTCGTCCCCGCAACCCCTTAAGGAGAAACCTTTGGTCACGGTTGTCCTTTCCTTGGTGGACTCCTCCATAGTCACTCAGGCTCTTGTTGACTCCGGTGCTGCGGGCTATTTCATTGACAGTGCTTTTGTATCAAAGCACTCCATTCCTGTTTTGCCTCAGTCCATTCCGCTTGCTATTGAGGCCATTGATGGCAGGCCCCTTCAGCCCGCACTCGTTACTCATGAAACTGCTCTGTTGTCCATGGCTGCTGGGGTTCTCCATTTTGAAACCCTCCAGTTCCAGGTGATAAACTCTCCGCATTTTCCGGTTGTTCTGGGTTATCCCTGGCTCCAAAAGCCCAGTCTCGACTGGCGCAGGTCCGAAATTTTGTCGTGGTCCCTGCAATGTATTTCCACTTGTCTTCGGAAACCAGTTAAAGTCTTGTGCATTTCTTCGGTATCTCAATTGCCAGAGGAGTACTGAGAGTTCCTAGACGTGTTTCACAAGGTGCGTGCCGTTACGTTGCCTCCTCACCGGTCTTATGATTGTGCCATAGACCTGCAACCCGGAGCCATTCCTCCTCTGGGCCGGGTGTACCCTCTGTCTGTTGCAGAGAATTGTGCTATGGAGGAGTATGTTGCCGATGCTCTGTCGCGGGGGATCATCCGCAAATCCTGCTCTCCTGCAGGGGCTGGCTTCCTCATTGTGAAGAAAAAGGGTGGCAAGTTAAGACCATGTATCGATTATAGGAGTCTTAATCGTCTTACCATTAAAAATGCTTACCCTATTCCGCTTATTACGGAACTCTTTGACCACCTCAAGGGAGCTACAGTCTTTACTAAACTTGATTTGAGAGGAGCGTAGTCGTTAGGATTAAGGAGGGCCACGAATGGAAAACAGCATTTAACACTAGGAGCAGGCATTATGAGTATTTTGTAATGCCCTTTGGCCTATGTAATGCTCCTGCTGTTTTTCAGGAATTTATTAATGATGTCCTACGAGATATGTCGCAACAGTGTGTTGTGGTGTGCTTAGACGACATCCTCATACACTCACCCACACTTGAGGCTCATCGTTCTGATGTTACACGGGTTCTTCAGAGACTACGTGAGAACGGCCTGGTTTGTAAACTCGAGAAATGTGAGTTCCATCAGACTCAAGTAACCTTCATAGGTTATGTTATCTCCGTTGCAGGGTTCTCCATGGATCCTGACAAGTTATCTGCAGTTCTGCAGTGGCCTGGCCCAGTTGGTCTTCGGTCTATTCAATGTTTTTTGGGGTTCGCCATACTATAGAAAGTTTATTAAAAACTTTTCTTCCTTGGTCAAACCTATCACAGACATGACCCGTAAAGAGAATGACCCACTCCATTGGTCACCTGCCATTAAGGCCTTTGATACTCTTAAGACTGCCTTTGCTGCCGCTCCAGTTCTGGCTTATCCTAACCCTGTCCTGCCTTTCGTTCTTGGGGTCGATGCGTCTGAGACTGGAGTCGGTGCCCTCTTGTCTCAACTTCCTACGCCTGATGATTCCTTGCATCCGTGTGGTTTCTTCTCTAAGAAATTGTCTCCAGCGGAGTGCAATTATGAAATTTGAGACAGGGAATTACTGACCATAATTTTGGCACTCAAGGAATGGAGGCATCTTCTCGAGGGTACTAGCGTGCCAGTGCTCATTCTTACTGACAACAAGAATTTAACTTATCTATCTGAAGCAAAACGTTTGTCGCCCCGACAGGCCAGATGGGCGCTATTTTTGTCTCGGTTTAATTATGTGGTCTCCTACCTGCCTGATAGTAAGAATGTTAGGGCTGATGCCCTCTCTCCACAATTTTCGCCTCTGTCCAAGGAGGAGTCTGTACCTACTCCTGTTATACCTCCTGACCATATTTTGGCTACCATACGTACTAATTTGACCTCTCCCTTGGGGGAGGAGATCCTGGCTGCACAAACCAATGCACCTCCTGAGAAACCTAGTGGTAAGTGTTTTGTTCCTGAGAATCTTCTAACTAAACTTTTGCACACTTACCACTATCCTAAAGTCGCAGGTCACCCAGGCAAGAACCAAATGATTTGGTCTGTCACTCGACAATTCTGGTGGCCAGGTCTTCGTTCTAATGTTGCTGCGTATTTTGCCACCTGCTCAGTTTGTGCACAGAATAAGACTCCTCGACGTCTTCCTGTGGGTCTTCTTCAACCTATTGCTAATGGTGAGCATCCTTGGACACATCTTTCCATGGACTTCATTGTCGAGCTCCCTGTTTCCAATGGCAATACTGTTATCCTTATGGTGGTTGACCGTTTTTCTAAAATGTCACATTGCATTCCATTGATGAAGCTGCCTACCGCTCAGGAGCTTGCTTCAATTTTTGCCCGAGAGGTCTTCCATTTACATGGGTTACCCAAGGAGATAGTGTCAGACTGGGGTAGCCAGTTTGTCTCCAGATTTTGGCGTTCCTTTTGTGCTCAAATGGGGATCCAGCTTTCCTTCTCCTCGGCATATCACTCTCAATCCAATGGGGCTGCGGAAAGGTCTAATCAAGCTCTGGAATAGTTCCTCCGTTGCTATGTCTCAGATCACCACAATAATTGGTCTGAACTGTTACCTTGGGCAGAGTTTGCTCGTAATAGTGCTATTAATGCTTCCTCCAAGTTATCCCCGTTCATGGCGAATTATGGGTTTCAACCATCCTTATTGCCCGATTCATTCATGTCTCAGGGTATTCCGGCTTTGGAGGAGCATCTCCGGCAACTCCGTTCCACGTGGGTGCAGATTCAGGATTGCCTTCATCATCTATGCAGCGCCAAAAGTTCCAGGCTGATCGTAGGCGTCTGCCCGCACCTTCCTACCAGGTTGGTGAGAGAGTTTGGCTGTCCTCCCGCAACTTGAACCTTCGTGTGCCTTCCAATAAATTGACTCCCCGTTATGTTGGTCCTTTTCGAATACTCCGACGGGTTAATCCTGTGGCCTACGCTCTTGACCTTCCTCCTGCTATGCGCATCTCCAATGTTTTTCATGTCTCCCTCTTGAAACCATTGGTTTGTAATCGGTTTACCACTGTGTTGCCTCGTCCCCCCGTCCTATCTTTGTTGATAACCATGAGGAGTATGAGGTCAGTAGCATTATTGACTCTCGTATGTCCAGGGGCCGTGTACAGTATTTGGTTCACTGGAGGAGCGTTCTTGGGTTCCCTCCTCTGATGTTCATGCTCCCGCCCTCCTCCGTGCCTTCCATGCCCGTTTCCCCAATAAGCCTTTTGTCCTCCCGCGGGGGAGGGGTCGTTGAGGGGAGGGTACTGTCAGGGTTTTTTCCCTATTGTGTTTGCCATGTGCTGCTGGCAGCAATTTTACTCACCTCTCTTCCTGACTATGGTGCATTGTGGGGGATGCTCCTCATTTCCTGCACTTACTTTTATGGCCTGACTAGTGTGCGTCATTCATGTGAGACAGGATGCAGTCTCAGAATTGTGATGTCATCACTTATTATTTAAAGGGCCTCTGTTCAGTATGCTTTGCCTTTGCGTTGTCTCAGACCTGTTTGTGAGAGTTCCTGTGTATTACCTGGCTGCCTGACGTCCTTCCTGGTTCCTGATACCTGGCTTGTTCCTGACTCTGCTGTTTTCCTTGTTCCTGATTCCGGCTCGTCTGACTATTCGCTTTGGCTCCTGACTCGGCTCGTCTGACTACCAGCTCTGGTTTTGACTCCTGGCTTGTTATTTGACTTGTGGACTTTTTATTATTTTTTGCTATTAATAAAGGTGTGATTATTTTTGCACTTCTCGCCTCAGTCTGATTCCTGGCACCCTGACAGTGGGAAACTATTCCCAAGGTGGAAGGGGCCATTTACACTCTAAGCTAAACAAACTACTATTCCTTTGGAAGTCAGTACTTCTGTTAAGCACCCTTTAGGTTTAGACAGAAAGCTAGAATATTTCCATCTTAATGGGATGATAGTCCACTGCTTCATTCATTACTTGTGGGAATTAAGAACCTGGCCACTAGGAGGAAGCAAAGAAACCCCAGCCAAAGGCTTAAATACCTCCCCCACTCCCCTCATCCCCCAGTAATTTTTTGCCTTTCATCACAATAGGTTGGCAGAGAAGTGTGGGAAGATTCGGAGTAGTCTCTTATGTATAATAGTACTCTTCGAAATGGGACTGGAGTTTTAAGTAGTCCTGTCAGCTTCTCAGTGAGAGCAGGAGTCCGGAGATGCAGGGAGAGTCATTCTGCGAACCCATCCTGACTCAGTTTAAAAGCTCCATTAGTAATCAGCGTTGAAGAGTTTCGCTGCCTGCTTTTCTTCTCTCAAGTCCATGTTAGGAGCAATGCTATTACCCTGTCACACTTGAAGGGCCATGTTCCTGTTCCACGGCGATGATTCTGGTAAGATCGTTTCATTTATATATATTTGATAACGCAAGAAGACAGGGTCACAGTGTGGCTCCTTTATCTTTATAGAATCTAGGGTAATACCCTCGGAAGGGGGTTATTGAACAGGGGGGTTTTATTCAGCATAATATTGTTTATTGTGTTTTTGCTGCATTTGTGTGAGATGAGGCTCTGTCAGTGTGGAACAGTCAGTTCATTAGTGAGAGATGAGGCAGGCTTTTTTTTTGCGTGTCTCTCTCTCTCTCTCCTGCATGGCACTCCATGTGACCGGGTGTGGCCTCTGTAACTTCCTCTTTCTTGACCTGCGTTCGGAGACGAAAGCTGTTTCTTGTAGTCCGGGTCATTGGAGGTGGTGAGTGCCCCTGCCATTGTGATAAAAAGGTGTCATTTATTTTTTTGATCAAGTCCGTAATCAAGGCGCAAGCTATGGAGTACTCTGATATATTAGAGGATACTCCCTCTTTATCTAAACCTATTAACTGTGTATATTGTGACGAGGTTCCAGTCGAACCACCTATGCAACTCTGTTCCACATTTTTTGATAATATTGCTATATTCAAAAATAATAAAGTATCTAGTACGACTGAGCCGTCCACCTCTGAGGGTTCTCCGCCCCGTGAGGTGCGTTCCCTACAATCATCTCCGTTTACACATGCAGTTCCCCAGGGCACTACTAATCCTCTTGCGGGAGGGGCCCCAGACTTCACTACCTATTGGTGTGACGCTCTATCAGCACTGCGGAATCTGTTGGCGCTCTACAAATAACTGATAATAATAATATCAGCCATGGTCAAGGTGGAGACTCCCCTCGATGAGATTCTAGAACGAATCAAGGCCTTAAGGGTAGCGCATTCGTTCATCTGTGATGCTAACATGCAGATTATTCGCCTGAATGCTAAGACATCAGGTTTTTCAGTTTTAGCCCGCAGGGCTCTGTGGCTAAAGTAGTGGTCTGCTGACATAACTTCTAATTCTCGCTTGCTTTCCCTCCAATTCAAAGGGAATTTTTTTTGTCCCGGGCCTGGATTCTATCATATCCACGGTCACTGGTGGCAAGGGTGCCTTCTTGCCTCAGGATAAGAAGGCTAAATCTAAGGAGTCTACTTTTCGTCCCTTTCGTGCGGACAAGTCTCAGCGCCAGCAGCCTGCCGCAAAGTCTGAGTAATCCAAGAGATCTTGGAAGCCAGCTAACTCTTGGAACAAGTCCAAGCAGAACAAGAAGCCCGCCGAGTCAGTCGGCATAAAGGGGCGGCCCCCCGACCCTTCCTCGGATCAGGTAGGGGGCAGACCATCTCGTTTTGCAGAGGCCTGGAGAAGAGACGATAAAGACTTTTGGGTTCTGGAGGTCGTAGCCCAGGGTTACAGGATAGGTTTCAAGTCATATCCGCCCAGAGGCAGATTCCTCCTGTCAAACATATCTTCAAGACCAGAAAAGAGAGATACCTTCCTGTGGTGTGTGAGGGATCTCTCATCTCTCGGGGTAATCGTCTCAGTCCCTCTGGCAGTAAGAGGTCTGGGGTATTATTCAAACCTTTTTGTAGTCTCCAAAGGAGGAGGGCACGTTTCATCTAATTCTGGACCTAAAGGCCCTAAACAAGTTTTTGTCAGTTCCATCGTTCAAGATGGAGACGATCAGGTCAATTTTGCTCCTGGTTCAAGAGGGGCAATTCATGACGACTAGAAACCTGAAGGATGCTTACCTTCACGTTCCAATACACAAGGATCACTTCAGGTTTCTAAGATTCGCTTTCTTAGACCAGCGCTTTCTGTTTGTGGCCCTTCCGTTTGGTCTGGCGACCGCCCCAAGAGTCTTTACAAAGGTTCTGGAAGCTCTTCTCACAGTAGCGAGAGCCAGAGGGATTGCAGTGGCACTTTATCAGGACGATATCCTGGTCCAGGCTCCGTCCTACAGTCTTGCGGAAGATCATTCGAGAGGTCTTCTCCTTCGGTCCCACGGGTGAAAGATAAACAATGGAAAGAGTTCATTGGTACCCAGCAACAGGGTGAAATTCCTGGGTACGATAATAGATTCTTCAGACATGAAGATATTCTTGACAGATCAGAGATGTTGCAAGCTTGCGTCCAACTGTCTAGCTCTTCAGACATCCTCCAGGACATCTGTAGCCAGGTGTATGGAGGTGATCGTTCTCATGGTATCCAGCATAGATGTCACTCCATTCGCCAGGTTCCATCTCAGAGCTCTTCAGCTGTGCATGTTGAGACAATGGAACAGCAATCATTCAGATCTGTCCCAACAGATATCTCTGGGCAGACCGGTGAGGTAGTCCCTGTCTTGGTGGACCCGACCGGGGCAGTTGTCACAGGGGACATCCTTTTTGAGACCATCCTGGGAGATTGTGACCACAGATCCAAGTCTACCAGGAATGGGGAGCTGTTTTGGGTGCCAGAAAGGCACAGGGCAGATAAACTCGAGAGGAGTCAAGTCTACCCATAAACATATTGGAACTTCAAGCGATATTCAACACACTGAGGGCTTGGCCCCTTCTGGGGTCATCTTGATTCATCAGTTTCCAATCGGACAACATTACCTCAGTGGCTTACATAAACCACCAGGAGGGGACAAGAAGCTCCCTAGCCATGAGGGAAGTATCTTGGATTCTGGAATGGGCAGAGATTAACAATTGTTTGCTCTCAGCGATCCACATTCCGGGTGTGGACAACTGGGAAGCGGATTTTCTGAGCAGACAGACGTTTCATCTTTGGAAATGGTCTCTCCATCCTGAGATGTTCGCGGAGATCTGCAGCAGATGGGGGACGCCTGAGATGGACCTCATGGCATCCAGACTCAATTGCAAGCTACCCAGATACGGGTCACGATCCAGGGATCCCCAGGCGGAACTGATAGATGCCTTGGCGGTACCTTGGGACTTCCACCTAATTTACGTATTTCCACCGTTGCCTTTTCTACCTCGGGTAGTGGCCGGCATCAAGCTGGAGTAAGCTTTGGCTATTCTGATTGCTCCGTCATGGCTGAGGAGGATGTGGTTTGCGGATCTGGTGGGGATGTCGTCATCTCCGCCGTGGAGGTTACCTTGTTGCAGGGATCTGCTGGTTCAAGGTCCCTTTCTACATCAAAATCTCGATTCTCTGAGGCTGACTGCATGGAGAATGAACGGCTAGTCTTAGCCAAGAGAGGATTTTCGGAAAAGGTGATTGACACACTCGTTCAGGCGAGGAAGCCGGTCACTCAACGCATCCATCATAAGGTGTGGAGGACCTACTTGTCCTGGTGTAAGGAACAAGGATATCCCTGGCATAAGGTCAGGGTATCCAGGATTTTAGCTTTTCTCCAGGACGGTCTTGATAAAGGCCTTGCCGCCAGTTCCCTAAGGGGACAGGTCTCGGCTTTATCTGTATTGTTGCATAAGAAACTTACAGAGCTTCCTGACATTCAGTCCTTTGTTCAGGCACTGGTTAGGATCAGTCCTGTCTTCAGGTATCTGGCTCCTCCTTGGAGCTTAAACTTGGTTCTTAAGGTCTTGCATGCTCTTGACATTAAGGTTCTTTCATGGAAAGTCCTGTTATTACTGGCTATTGCATCGGCATGCAGAGTCTCTGAGTTGGCGGCCTTGCAATGTGAACCGCCCTACTTGGTTTTTCATGCTGATAAGGCTGTTCATCACACTGGATTGGGATTCCTTCCAAAGGTAGTGTCGAGTCGTAACATTAATCAAGAAATAGTAGTTCCTTCTTTGTGTCCTAACCCTTCTTCTTCGAAGGAGAGGTTACTTCATAATCTGGATGTGGTTCGGGTTTTGAAGTTTTATCTTCAGGCTACGAAGGAGTTCAGACAGACTTCCTCCTTGTTTGTTGTGTACTCAGGGAAGCGCAGGGGGCAAAGGGCATCTGCCACTTCTCTTTCTTTTTGGTTGAGGAGTATGATCCGTCAGGCATATGAGACAGCGGGACACAAGGCTCCTCAGAGGATTACGGCTCACTCGACTAGAGCTATGGCCTCTTCTTGGGCCTTTAAGAATGAGGCTTCTAAGGAGCAGATTTGTAAGGCGGCCACTTGGTCTTCCTTACATACTTTTGCAAAATTGTATAAATTTGACGTTTTTGCCTCGGCTGAAGCAGCTTTTTAGAGAGATGTTCTGTAGGCTGTGGTGCCCTCAGTTTAGGGTCCGCCTCCTTTTGCCTTCCCGTTTTTTTTTTTTATTCAGTGTCCTCTAGAGCTTGGGTATTTGATCCCACAAGTAATGAATGAAGCAGTGGACTCTCCTCCCATTAAGATGGAAAACATAAATTATGCTTACCTGATAATTTCATTTCCATCTGTGGGAGGAGAGTCCACTGCCCTGCCCGTTTCTGCTGTGGGCAGACCTAAATTTAATTTTATTCTTCTGGCACCATTTATACCCTGATATTTTTCCTACTGTTCCTTGTTACCTTGGCAGAATGACTGGGGGATGAGGGGAGTGGGGGAGGTATTTAAGCCTTTGGCTGGGTGTCTTTGCCTCCTCCTGGTGGCCAGGTTCTTATTTCCCACAAGTTATGAATGAAGCAGTGGACTCTCCTCCCACAGATGGAAATGAAATTATCAGGTAAGCACGATTTATATTTTTCATAGAATGGCCTTTTTACATGCAGGTTATATTCTCAGATCAACTATTTATATTGCTGATCTAGCTGCTGCTTCTACATACTGGTTGTCTAGTCTTTCAGAGCAGTTTTCTGCTGACCCTGTTGGTTTATTTATTGGGTTTGCTTCTGAGTGCTAATTCTTTTCTTTGTGATGCTGTTTTTGGTATTATGAAGATTAATGTCAAAAGCATGTCGTTGGCAATTCTTGCCAGGAGGGCCTTGTGGCCTAAATCCTGGTATGCTGATATTGTGTCTAAATCTAGATTGTCTTTTTCCTTTTATGGAAAGAAGTTATTTGGTTTGGACTTCGATTCTATTATTTCCACTACTACTAGAGGTAAAGGGGCTTTTTGACTAATCGTTTTCATTCCAGAATAAGGAACAGAAAAATTACCCTTCTGCCTTAAAGCAAGGTTCCTCTGGTTCAGTCTAAAGACCTAATGCCAACTGGAACAAATCAAAGCAGGGTAATAAATCTATCCCTACTTCCAAAACTTTGTGAAGGTGCGGCCCTCAATTCAGATGTTCTGGTAGGGGGGCAGATTAATCCTCTTTCAGAAGGCTTGGTTTCTTTGTTAGAGATCCCTGGGCTCTGAATATTTGTTTCTCAGGGATATCGAATAGTATTCAGAATACGGTCTTCCAGAGGAAGGTTTTTTCTGTCCAATGTTCCAAGGCATCCTGTAAAAGAGAATGAAACAGATTAGATAATAGAAGTACATTAGAAAGTTGTTTAAAATTGTATTCTCTACCTGAATCATTAAAGAGAAAAATGTTGGATTTCATGTCCCTTTAAGCTTTTCTTTAATCTGTCTCAGATCTGGAAAATATGGGAGTAATTGTTCCATTTCCTTTTACAAGGTGGGATTTTATTCAAATCTCTTCATTGTTCCAATGAAGGAAGGTACTTTCAGACCAGTTCCGGCTCGCAGGCTCGGAACAAATGTGTAAGGATTCCATCTTTCAGAATGGATGCTATCAGGACTATTCTGCCTTTTGTTCTTCGGTTCCTTAGACAAAAGTAACTTTGTTGAGTTTCCAAATAGATTCAGTATCCATGAGTCTTTCTCTAACACAGCAGAGAAGGTTAAGGTCTCATGATTGCAGCCTCAGATGCAATTCCATTTGCTTGATTTCACATGCAGCCTCTTTGTATGCTGCGTCAGTGGTTCAGGTATTATATGCAGCTGTCCCAAACACTATTTTTGGATCCCAGTACAAATCAGATTCTAACTTGGTGGCAGGATCATTATTCAGGGGGCTTATTTTACTCATCCTACCTGGACTGTAATGACTACAGATGCAAATCTCTCAGGTTGGAGAGCTGTGTGGGAGTCTCTGACAGCACATGGAGTTTGGGATACTTGAGAGGTGAGGTTACCAATCAATGTTCAGTGCCCTTTGCAGTACCCTGGCAATGATGGAGGTATCTTGGATTCTCTCCTGGGCAGAAGCCAATTCTTGTCTAATCTTTGCCATTCACATACCGGGAGTGAACTATTGGGAGGCAAACTTTCTCAATCGTCAACTTCTATAACAAGGAAAGTGATCTTTTCACCAGGATGTGTTCAATCTGATTGTGGATCTTTGGGGTCTCCCAAAAATAGATCTGATGGCCTCTTGTTTGAACAACAAACTTCCCAGGTACTTTGCGAAGTTTGAACAACAAACGAGAGGGCAAGTTAGTGGATGCTCTAGTAGTTCCTTGGTCATTTCAGCCTGCTTATCGGTTTCCAGTATTTATTATACGGATTTGGTTCAGTTTTCTAGTTGCCCTCCTTGGCCTCTTCCACTGCGGTCAGGCTTTCTGTCCCAAGGTCCGTTTTTCCATCCAGATCTCAAGTCTCTAAATTTAATGGCATGTAAATTGAATGCTTATTTCTGAGACAGGAGTTTCTCTGATTCAGGCTTGTAAGCCTGTTACTAGAAACATCTATCACAAGGCCTGGAAGGCCTTAATTTCTTGGTGTATAAGACATGTTTTTTCCTGTCATTCTTTCAGGGATCCTAGGATTCTGCCGTTTTTTGCAGGATGGTCTAGTACAGTGTTTCTCAAGTACCCTCAACAGGCCATGTTTTCATTATAGCTGAACTAGAGCACAGGTGAAATAATCAGCTGATCAGTAACCATGGTTACTTACCTGCTCTCAGCATCACCTGATTATTTCACCTGTGCTCTAGTTCAGCTATAAGGAAACTCTGGTCTGTTGAGGGTACTTGAGGACTGCGGTTGAGAAACACTGGTCTAGATAAGGGACTATATGCCAGTTCTCTGAAAGGGAAGATTTCAGCTCTTTGCTTTGTTCCACAAGAGATTGTTAATCTTCCTGATGTTCATAGTTTTGTTCAGGCTTTGCTTCATATTAAACCTGTTATTAAGTCCATTTCTCCTCCTTGGAGTTAAGGGTTTTGCCGGCTCCTCCTTTTAAACCTATGCATAAATTAGACATTAAACTACTTTCTTGTAAAGTGTTGCTTCTTTTGGCTGTTTCTTCTGCTAGAAGAGTTTCTAAGTTGTCTGCAACTTTCTTGTGATCCTACTTATCTGGTTTTTCATCAGGATAATGCTGTTTTATGGACGTAATTTAATGGTTGTTTCTTCAGACAACATTAGCAGAGAGATTGTTGTTCCTTCTTGTATCATAATCTTAAGAATGCTTCTGAAAAATCTTTGCATTCTTTGGATGTTGTTAGGGCATTAAAATGAGGCTGCAGTTGATCAAATTTGCAAAGCAGCTACTTGGTCTTCTTTGCATACCTTTATTAAATTTTACCATTTTGACATTTGGTAGAAAGCTTCTTCAGGCAGTTGTCTCAGTTTGATTTCTTTGCCTGTTTACTTAAGAGCATTACAAAAAAAAGAGAACATTATTGAGGTTGTGGATTTATTTTCTCAGTAAAAAAAAAAAAGATGTTTTTCAATCCCTCCCTTCATGTTATTACTCGTGGACTCCACAGCTAGGGTATTAGTTCCCAAGAGTAAGGATCATGGTCTCTTACCACCTGTATGAAAGAAATCACAATTTATACTTATACCTGATAAATGAATTTCTTTTATGGTGGTGAGAGTCCACAAGTCCCCACCCTTTGTTTTTCCTGGTGTTAGTTGTTTATTCAGCACATTTTTTTTCCTGCTTCTTTTATGGCTCTTATTCCTTTTTCTTACCTCACTTGTTTGGCTATATGTTAGACTGAGGTATGTGTGTGGTTTAAGGAATTTTATAGAGTCCTTGTGGTTTTGGAATCTTTGCCTCCTCCTAGTGGTAGAGAAGAGTAATTTCTGCAATGTGTGCACTAGATCGTAAACGGATATGAAACTCAAAAAATACTAAATTGTGATGCAGGCAGAGCATACAATTTAAAAAAAAAGTTTCTGATTTACTTGTTCCATTATCAAATTTTCTTTGTTTCAATAGTATTCTGTGTTGAAAAGATACCTAGGTATGTGTCTGGAACACTACATGTCAGGAAATAGTGCTGCCGTCTAGTGCTCTTGCAAATAAATAACAATGCAAAACTGCTGCCGTATAGTGCTCCAGGCACGTGCACCCTTCTGAGCTTATGTTTCTACTTTTTAATAGAAGATACCAAGAGAACAAAGAAAATTTGATAGAAGCAAATTAGATAGATGTTTAAAGTTGTTTTTTTTCTGAATAATAATAGGATGTTTTGGGTCCCTTTAAGCAAGCATAAATAAATCAAACGTGAACCGCACATTGAAAAGGTTGGACCCCTCTCAGATATATTGTTTGTGTATAACACTGTGGATTAATACAAAATATATGGTGTTCAAGTGATAAATTCCCTTTAGGAATGAGGTTATAAATCTGTGTTTAATACAAGAGGCGAAAATAAAAGGTTTACCCCTTTCCTTATCTTGATTTTACTGAAAAGCTGAAGGTAAAATCTCTGTGGAAGCTGAAATGCAAATCAGAGCATTTCAGTTTTTGATAAAAAAAACTAAATAAAATTGCTTTTTCGCTATGTACTGTAAGAAAAAAATGATTCCACTAAAAACAATAACTTTTATAATCTAACCTGTACTGTGCATACAAAAATATTGCCAAAGGGACAGTATACTATAAAAAAAAATTCCCTTAAAGTGAAGGTAAACGTTGATGAATGAAAGCCCGGTTTTTAAAAATACTATTAAAAACAGGGGCACTTTTATTAATCAAAGTTTAGAAAGCAGCCATTTTGTTTGAAAGCTTACCTTTCTTCTTTTCACAGCCAGAGGAGCTTCCCCCACCCGGAGATCCTTTCTTCACACGTCATCAATGACTAATCCGGCTTCCTCCAATCACGGCATGGCCTTAGGCAATGACTCCCCTGGGGGGAAAGCCGCGATTGATGGAAGCCAGATTAGTCATTGCTGACGTGTGAAGAGAGGATCTCCGAGTGGCTTAAGCTGCTGCTGGCTGTGCAAAGAAGAGAGGTAAGTTTTTAATCAACATGGCTGCTTTGTAAACTTTGATGAATGAAAGTGCCCCTGTTTTTAATAGTATTTTTAAAAAACGGACTTTCATTCACTTTAATGTGTTTCCAAATACTTTTTTTTTACCAGCTGCATAGTATATAATGTATGAGATTTTGCTTTTTTAAGGCTTATTTGTGTATATAAATTAGCTGATTTTGTGTATTGAAGCCACAATCTAATAAAATGGGGTTCAGGTATAATCAAATTGCATTACTTTATCACATTGTGTACATATACCTGCTTCTTTATCTTATATCTGTTTATAAACCAATCACTGGTACTTAGAGAGAACAATGGAAAATTAACATTTTATTACCTTATCTCTTCTATAACCCACGGGGAGCGTAATTTCTTCTACTGTCTGTGTTTACACAGCTTGGCCTTGAGGCCAAAAACTTTCAGGATGGGTGGGGATACCACAGGCTAAATAAACTATTTCAAATGCCAGTATAAGGGTAATGGAAATACTTGTAAACAATTTAATACACTCCAGCAGGTAAGGTGGATAATTGGGAACAAATTAAAAGGGATACATTTTTTGAGTAAACTGTCCCTTTAAGTTTCATTTTTCACCACAATTAATTTTCCAATTCCTTTGGATAAAAAAAAAAATATCTGTATGGTCCTTGGGTTTAAGTATATGCTGTGATCATATTACCTTTTTTCTGTTCTAGGCATAACTAGTTTTGCTAACCTTTTGTCATATTTTAAACTATCCATTTCCTTAATTTTCAAACCCTTTTTTTCTTTTTCAGTTAGATATATATACCGGTATATATATATATATATATATATATATATCTATGTGTGTGTGCACTCGCAGGAATTTTAGTTTTGTTAATTGATTATATTAATTCTGAACACATCAGAATTTTCGCATACAAGATCAAAGTCATAGTCGACGTTTCAGCTCCAGTCTGAGCCTTCTTCAAGACAAGTTATATCTTTGCAAGAAAAACATAAACAGGAAGCTTATATAGTGTGATACAAGTGATGACATACAACATCTACACCCAACACCATCATTACTCTATGCACAAATCAAAACCAAAACCGATAAATTGACACTCTGATCCGGATTAAGGGTAACTAAGCATGACAATCAGACAATCAAACACAAATTATGTATAAAAAACACCTGGTTACAGTGTAACTAGAGCGCAATGTATTGTGCAAGGGAGAGTTTCTATTAGCAGGACCCAACCTATGCCTGTCTGGCCCAGTGCTCAATGGGATAAAAACCGAACCGAAAAGAGACACTGTCAAATACCCAAAAATACATAAAAATCAGTAAACCAGGAGCACTACTGAGACCCTGTATACCAGAGCTGAACTCTGGCCCCAACATGGAGCGCAGGATGGAATGTGCAAAGTCCTTATGAAACCTTATCGCTACGTACCCAAACGCACCGGTGACCTACAAACAACTAAAGCCCTAAGCCTACTATTAGAGCATACCACACTCTGTAAGATAGAAGACAACCACACTCTGTAAGATAGATGTATTCAATGCCACCAACACGAGATGCTAGATAAAACAAACGCATAGCGGCCCCAGCGAGACTGTCGCTAATTAAGGGCATACTAACCAACTATATAACAGGACCTAAGACCTCTCGCACTGGCCACATAGAAAAATACAACCGTAAAGGGAACTAGTAGAATAAACTTAAAATAGCATATAAACAACCTAATACAGTACAGTCCAAACTAGCGCTGCCCCTGCACTCCTAGGTCACTGAACAAGCCGCTCGAAGCAGGGCATGCACATGCTCACAAAGTCCCAGTCTGTGCAAGGTACTTTTAACCCTAATTTTACAAGTTCGGACTCCACATATAAAGACACAGCCGCAGTGATACAATTCAGGGGTCTGTGAAAACACAAGGCATAATTCCCGTCCTAACATATCTAATTCCATGAAAATCAGGGTAGCCACTGTTAGTGCAGCCATACAATATAGAATAAAAACAAGCAGATCTTACCTTAATGTGGCTAGCCAGCCATGCTCCCAGACAAAAATAAGCATGATCCGCATCACCAATCAGATCAACCTTAAATAGCGTTACTTACGCTAATAGGGAATTGGCATCAGGTGAATATGTTTCAGACGCCAAGGATGTTTACTAATGATACAATGGATCACACAAGTGTGCTTATAGGCTCAGCTGTCAAGTATCGATCAACTGGACCAGCACAGTGAAAACCTATGCATGTATTGATAGCAAATAAAATATATGAAAAGTCGCCCAAAACATACCAGACGAAAGGGAGTACATAGCAAAATAAAAACCATGGAACAAATTATAGACTCTTATACAACACCCGGGATCCACTAATACCAATTTGCCGTTCTCCAGAGGTATAAAATAAAGAATGCAATATTAGAGTAGCTAGGCGTGACGTACATCCAGAGGTAATATGCTAAGAAATATGACACTGGATATAAGAAATAACTGATAAATAAACCTCCACACATGTCCCTCTAGCTGTTACGCCACACATAGAAATATATCTCTGGTTGGAGTGCTAATTGACTTTATATATATATATATATATATATATATATATATTATTTTTTTGAATTATATTACGTTTATTTTTAATTTTAGTTTGTCATTTGCTGGCCCATTCTTTCAGTTTGAATCGTTTTGCAGAGTAATACATCTTCTGCGTTATATCATTTTGTATCTTCTGCAAAGGTGGAAACAATACTTGAGAAGCTGTCTTTACGACTTTGCTGCATACAGGCAGCAAATCTGTTTGTCTGCTGGCCCATATGCATCATTACACACTTTTGTTGTGTTCGACCCTTCACTGGCGCGACCAAAGGAACTATCAATGACCTAGAGAGAGAGAGCTCTCAGTGATTTCTCTTCGCCACCTCAGAGGTGGCAAAGAGTGTAAGAAGCAGCGGTCTAATGACCGCTTCTTCTTACATTGCGGGAAAAGGAGGGAAAGTACTGGCGCTGGAGAGCTAGGGGGGAGTCTATAAGGAAGACTTATGTCAGAGAGGGGAAAGAAATCTTAGATATTTAGCATTTAAATCTGCTATTATATGTGCAGATTATATGATGATTCAGTGTGAAATACACTTTATTAGAAATTAACTAACTAATATGTTGGAACACTAGGGACTAACTCGTAGAAAGCAGATTACAGTAGCAAAATAATGTCTAGGAGAAAAAGAGTCTCTTAGGCAAGGAAAGGATTGCACTTTCTTGCACTTCTGTCTCCCTATAGTAAGAACTGTACTTGTCCAGAAGGCAATTGCTTGTACAGAATTAAAACATAACTTTTATTAACACCATATGTTAAAAAAAAACAAAAAAACACACTGAATAGTTTAAAAACATGTGGAGGATTCAAAATTCTAATATAATAATAGAATAATATCTATCCAAATAATATTTTTAGGCTGTTGTGCATGTATGTTGTGTATAAGGTGTTACCAAATGGTTGTAAGACTCCAGGAATCAAATAAAAGAGGTATCATCAACTATCAGAGAATTAAACTGAGCAAAAAAACTCACTTAAGTATATTCTGTTCGGTATTGTGTAATGAAATCACTATTTCCACAGCGATTAACTCAGAAGTACAGCTCTCACCAGGTATATTTTCAAAAAGCCGAAATTGTAACAGCGAAATATGTTAAGGGAGGGCAGTTAACTTTTAGTAATCATTTTTAACTTAGCGTGGAGACCAAACCTCTATAGAACTGTTGTGACCTCTTTACACTAATGGTATAAATAAGGTGCTACCTGCTACTGAGCCTCCACATATGTTACTTCACACTCAATTTAATGTTCAAACAAAGCGTTTATCTGCATCTACACAGCAGACCTAAAAATTGGGTTTAGCAATATATAATAGCGGAATTCAAATAACACGGTACGATTATATGTTTTGTGATTTAACTATATTGGTGGAGCTAAGCAGTTAATTTCTATGATATTAAGGCTCCAGCAATAACCACAAGGAGCGGATGATAATATAAAAGTTGTCATTTGTTGGCATATAGTAGATCTTATAATCGGATATAGCAATATAATATCACCAAGTAAGAGTAACGCAGTGCACATTCAGATCTTATATTAACTTACGTAACTGTGCAAATTGCTACAATCCTATTTAGAGATAAGACTTAAAGGGACATGACACCCACATTTTTTCTTTCATGATTTAGAAAGAGAATGCAATTTTAAACATCTGTCTAATTTACTTATATTATCTAATTTGTTTTATTCTCTTGATATTCTTTGCTGAAAAGCATATCTAGATATGCTCAGCAGCTGCTGATTGGTTGCTGCACATAGAAGCCTCGTGTGATTGGCTCACCATGTGCATTGCTTTTTCTTCAAATAAGGATATCTAAAAAATGAAGCAAAATAAATAATAGAAGTAAATTGTAATGTTGTTTAAATTTCTATTCTCTATCTGAATCATGAAAGAAAGATTTTGGGTTTAGTGGCCCTTTAACAGTGCCATTCACAACCGCTTATATTTGGTAGCTGCTCCAATAAATCACCTATACTTGGTATCACCAGTATTTCCTAACAATAACAGTGCAACCTCCGGGCACACTCTGTGGATATGTAATTTGAAATGCTTTATTTAAAGTGTTATATTATTAGTGAGCCCAGCGAAAAGTAAAACCACTATACCAGTGAGAAATTATATTACACACTAAGTTAAATATGTGCAATATGGAAACTAATATGACTATATCTTTTTAAATATATTTAAGAAATAACAGCTTGGACTCAGCAGTGCTACGCATAGCCACTCATATATGGTATCTGCCTTAATAAACCACAAATTATCCACGTGTGGTATCACTAATAATTTAAAACCATATTACAGTGTAACCCAAGGGGAGACATTTAGAGTATGTGTGATAGAAACCATTATGTATACTGAATTCCAGTAGTCTTATTATGATTAGGCTCATTGATGAGTCTGACTAGTATACCATTGTGACACGAAAGTAAATGCTCAAGTAAATTAAGATGATGTTATTACACTCAGTATGGATACAAGAGGCAATGTATTAGTATTGAACCCTCATAATAAAGAAAATTAAATCCATTCTTACGAGGGTTATATCGAGACTGAATTCAACACATCAATTAAATACTACCTATCTTGAATTTTTATATACAGCTAATTTGAAACACTTGGTATACTCCATGAATGACTCACAAGGGGCATTGACTATAAAAATATACTATCATTTGATTTTTATCTAAGTACATGCTTCTTAATCCCCACAAGTGGGACTTAGTTATTTCAGAGTAATCTGTAAAACTTTAGAATATAAAATAAACCTAGTGAGAGCTGCACTTCATAAGCACTTATGTACTGATACAGGTTGTGAAAGTTCATCCTTATAATCAATGAGTATGTATCACTAATAGAAGTTTTATACACACTATTTAACATCCTGTATTAGTCCAACACCCATATTTGAACCATTACCCAGAGTCAATCTTAATGGGCATTGTGCTCTATGCTTCTAGTCAGTTACTAGATTGTATTACTCTATAAGCACCTATATATCCATGTTTTGTTATAGTTCATCCCTGTAATTCAGTAACATATACTACTAAGTTCAGCTCTATGATAAGCATATACTATTAAGATTATCTCTATGTAAATCTCCTAATATCTAGTGTGTGGTAATATAAATATTTAAATTAATAACTCTGAGTTAATCGCTCTGGAAATAGTGATTTCATTACACAATACCGAACAGAATATACATAAGTGAGTTTTTTTGCTCAGTTTAATTCTCTGATAGTTGATGATACCTCTTTTATTTGATTCCTGGAGTCTTACAACCATTTGGTAACACCTTATACACAACATACATGCACAACAGCCTAAAAATATTATTTGGATAGATATTATTCTATTATATTAGAATTTTGAATCCTCCACGTGTTTTTAAACTTTTCAGTGTGTTTTTTTGTTTTCTTTAACATATGGTGTTAATAAAAGTTATGTTTTAATTCTGTACAAGCAATTGCCTTCTGGACAAGTACAGTTCTTACTATAGGGAGACAGAAGTGCTAGAAAGTGTAATCCTTTCCTTGCCTAACAGACTTTTTCTCCTAGACATTATTTTGCAATTGCTATTTTTGCTGCACAAGCACTCTAGCCCCAGTACATTTCGAGAATAGGGCATCCCTTTGAATATGTGTAGTGCTATTGCAACTTTTTTCGTTTGTGTACAAAAGATTACAGAAGCAAATTGCGGGAAGCAGACTCGCATGAGCTCCGGAGCAGCTTACGCTGCTTCATACATGGAGCCCAAAATTAGTTTTGTATTCCCATAGGTGCATATTTACCTAACTGACCAGCTTTCCCTCAGTAAAGGCTGTTTTTTTTCTTTCTTCTTCTTTGACATGGGTAGTGGTACCGTTAATCAGATACAGTGCCACCCACCACATGAAATCTCTACAGATTGTGCACTTACCTAGACTTAAGCAGTATGTAGGTAAGCACAGATTTGGAAATGTATCTGCTTTGATTGGATCAAGCAGGTGGTATGGTGTCTGGCTGGCTGTGCCACCCACAGAGAGAAGAGGTGTAGCCGGTCAGTAAAGTAAAATGAGCATTCAACTGTTTCTGAAGGCAATAAGTCTGTGTGCTGAAATATACATTACAGTTTAAAATACAAATACAGTTTATAATAAAGATATATTAAATATAACAAACAGGGTTTTAAAATGATATCTAACTGGTTGACAATTAATAAGAATTCTAACCTCATTGGTAAAAAGCACCTCATTATGCCTTTTATGTTTATCACAATCCTATCTGCAGTCCCTGCCTCCCTGTTTAGTCTGTTTTTGCAGCAGTTTGTGTACACTTCCATTTCTATGCCAATATGATGATATCACTATATGTTTTTCCTATAATTTATTATCACTATTTATATAACTGGACATGAAGTCACCAAAATAATTTCTTCCATCAGAATCTTGAAACCAGACTTAAAGTTATTTTACCGGAAGATATTGGTGCAGCATTAATGGATGGTGTGGTTTTATGTCATCTTGCCAATCATATACGGCCTCGCTCTGTTGGCAGCATCCATGTTCCTTCACCAGCTGTGGTAAGAAGTGTGTTTTTTTTTTTTGCATATTTTTTATTTGCAGATTGACCTTATTGCTCGCTGCAAGACATCAAATAGAACTTTTTAATTAAGAAAGGAAATGTGTAACTAGATGCTAATATTGCATGTATTTTTAACCTACAATTAAATATATTTTTAGACGATTTACCATTTTTGTATACTTAAAGTGAAGGTAAACTTTGATGAATGAAAGCCCGTTTTTTTAAAAATACTATTAAAAACATGGGCACTTTCATTCATCAAAGTTTACAAAGTAGCCATTTTGATTAAAAACTTACCTTTTTTTCTTTTCAAAGCCAGAGCAGTTTCCCCCACATGGATTTCCTCTCTTCACACGTCAGCCATGACTAATCCGTCTTCCTGGATTAGTCATTGCTGACGTGTGAAGAGAGGATTTCCAGGAGGGGGAAGCTGCTCCGGCTGTGCAAAGAAGAGAGGTAAGTTTTTAATCAAAACGGCTGCTTTGTAAACTTTGATGAATGAAAGTGCCCCTGTTTTTAATAGTATTTTAAAAATGGGCTTTCATTCATCAAAGTTTACCTTCACTTTAACTTCTTTTTCTGGTGTTAAGCAGTTTCTGTAAGATTATAAAAGGAAAATAAAATGTTATGAGATTATATAAAATGCCTAATTATACATAGGGGTTAAAAGATAACATAACATTGCAAAACAATGTAAATATTGGCAACAAAAATAGAGCAGCTACTATTGCCTACTCCATTAACAAGTCCAGATTGGACCTGGGGTGTAGTAATGCAGCAACAAAGAAAACCTTAAAGGGAAATTAAGCACTAACTAAATGCTAGCTAGAATGATGCATTGAAAGAAAAGATTAGTCTGGAAATAATATGTAGATATGCTTTTTAAAGTTGTATTAGCTGTTTAAATATTGACAAAATAAGTGTAAAGTTTTAGTGTCTATAAAACAATGAGCTGCCAAATTGTAACTTAGGTTACCTTCTCTGTGGTGGCCAATTAGGGACAGTTATAAATAGGTCACTGGAGTTTGCAGCCAATGGCTGTGTTAAAAATATAACAGTGTTCTGCACTTCCATTTAAAACAGGAACAGAAAAGCTCACAATTTCAGAATGGAATTATAGGAAAAGGGAACATAATAAATAATGAAAGTATATTGCAGAGTTTCTTCTTATAAATACGATATATCATTTTATATTAACATCTCAAAGTG
Organism: Bombina bombina; assembly: GCF_027579735.1. Taxonomy (NCBI): domain Eukaryota; kingdom Metazoa; phylum Chordata; class Amphibia; order Anura; family Bombinatoridae; genus Bombina; species Bombina bombina. Next base: position 1,211,687,981 of record NC_069499.1, on the reverse strand, counting down.
TTTAATGTGCCTTTTAAAGGGACATTAAACTGGTGAGTACATCTATAGTGGCAAGGTTACCACTCACTATGCTATTGTTTTTCCTTCTGGGCCTAAAGCTCTCTTCAAAGCAATTCTCTTATTTTCTTTCACATAGATTTTTATTGAGGTTAAGCATATGAACAGATATTAACCAAACTGACAAGAATTGTACATAAATAAAGTTACGGTAGACAGGCGAAATCAGATGACCTGCAAAATATGTGGTTATACAAATAGCCGTCTGTCAGTATTGTCTTATAACCTAATTTTTTTTTTTTAAGATAGGAATTAGCTTGTGGTCGTAGCTATTTTACTGGTCCCAAGAGGACAACGGATATAGGAAAAACATAAGCGTAAGATCTTGTAAGGTCCAGAACTGGCCTATTTCATAGTACAAGGTGGGAAAACAACAATGTAATAATAATAGTAATGTTGAATTTTTGTAATTCAGCAGGTAAGCACCGCTCAATCAATTAAAATATGGTAGAGGGTGAACCGGGAGGGCGAACTCTCTACTGGGTTTAATGGTATCTAGGGTTCTACCAGTACATTAGCCACAGTATATGCAGGAATACTCAATCTCTGAAATGGGTGCCTGGTGTATAGTTTATCCTAGTTACTAGTCACTTATACAACACATAAACAGTGAAACCGTATAGGAAAGTTTCAGGTTGTAATATCAATTGTCAACTTACATCCAGAGTATGCAAGTAATCCTGACATTATGAAATTTACATGTTCTAGACAAGCTGTGCAAATTTCTGTTGACAGAATGTGACTTACATTTATGGTACATAAGCTAGCAAGAAATAAACCAAATAGGGAATAGGTGGGGTGTGGCTGCTACTGATAAAAATACTGTAAAATAACTTTCTGGAAAAACAACAGGTATACGGTACATTTTACCTCTTTCAGACGGAGCAAGCATATACTTGATATATACAATGGCATAATATAATCTCTGTATGTGTGAGAATACTCAAATCTAACTAGTGCAAGGTAGGTCCTAGTGCCTCAGCCGCCGACAGAATGGCCACCAGTGACTGAAATTAATGAGTAGTATATTGTACCTTAACTGTCTCTAAATAAAAAGTAGAACAATTTTAGAAGTTATACAGAAGCATTGAGGGGTATAGATGCCCTCAATAAAAGGAGAGTATAGAAGGTACCAAAGATCTTTAGGTATATCGGGTATCTAAAGGCACAGAGAGCATAACATTTAGGTGAGTGGATGCCAAAATCAATATTTGTGTCTAGTCTATATAACATATTATAATATAATGTGCCATTGCATGACATACTGGTATTTATGACTGTTTATAAAATACATACATCTTGGGAACACTTAAGCAGCTCTAGTGAGCAAAACTCTTATATTAAGCTGCATAATGTGTCTCAGTATACCATACTGTGTGATAGGTCATCTATACCTACCAAAGTACCACAAGCATAATGAAGATTTAGAGAAATTCAGGATAAAAATAATACAGATATAACACTTCCTAATCCTTCAGAACATATATCAAGAAACAACATTTCTCTTGTAAGGTGTATGCAGTCCACGGATCATCCATTACTTGTGGGATATTCTCCTCCCCAACAGGGAGCTGCAAGAGGATCACCCACAGCAGAGCTGTCTATATAGCTCCTCCCCCATCTGCCACTCCCCAGTCATTCTCTTGCAGCTCTCGACATGGGTAGTTGCTAGAGAGATGTGGTGCATTAATGTAGATTATCTTCAATCAAAAGTTTATTATTTTCAAATGGTACCGGAGTTGTACTATTTTAGCCTCAGGCAGAAAGTTGAAGAAGAGTCTGCCTGAGGTTTTTGATGATCTTAGCAGTTTGTAACTAAGATCCACTGCTGTTCTCACACATAACTGAAGAGATGAGTAACTTCAGCTGGGGGAATGGCGTGCAGGGTCTCCTGCTCTGAGGTATGTGCAGTTAAAAAAATTTCTAGAGAGAGGATAAGCTAGAAAATGCTGACAGTACCTGATTTATTTAAGGTAAGCCTGATTACAGTGATTTAATAACGACTGGTATCATGCTTGCTGTAAAGGGTAATATTTTTGTCATTTACTCTCATTACTGAATAGATATAACGTTTGCTTGATGTATATAAACGTTTATTACTAAAACTTTATTCTGGGGCCCAGTTTTTCCACATGGCTGACTAGATTTTGCCTAGGGATAGTTTTTTATGGCCCTCTCACTGTGAGTACAGGTTGGGAGGGGCCTAATTTCAGGCCTAAATCGTGCAGTAGTTTTTGCAGCTTGAGACTTCCAGCTTCCCTGAAGGAGTCCACTGAACATATAGGACCTCTCTAAAGGGTTTTTGTGCCTTCCAAAGTCGTCGTATGAGCTTCTATCTGTGGGTGATTTTTCTGACGCAGGGAAGATAATTCAATTTGATTCTGATATGTCTACATTTAAATTTAAGCTTGAACACCTCCGCGTGTTGCTCAGGGAGGTTTTAGCTGCTCTGAATGACTGTGACACCATTATGGTCCCAGCGAAATTGTGTAGATTGGATAAATACTATGCAGTGCCTGTTTACACTGATGTTTTTCCAATACCTAAGAGGTTTTCAGAAATTATTACTAAGGAATGGGATAGACCAGGTGTACCGTTCTCTCCCCCTCCTGTTTTTAAAAAGATGTTTCCCATAGATGCCGCTACACGGACTTATGGCAAATGGTCCCTAAGGTGGAGGGAGCAGTCTCTACCCTAGCAAAGCGTACAACTATCCCAGTCGAGGACAGTTATGCTTTCCTAGATCCAATGGATAAAAAGTTAGAGGGTTACCTTAATAAAATGTTTATTCAACAGGGTTTTATTCTCCAGCCTCTTGCATGCATTGCCCCTGTCACTGCTGCTGCGGCCTTCTGGTTTGAGTCTCTGGAAGAGGCTCTACAGGTAGAAACCCCATTGGATGATATACTTGACAAGCTTAAAGCTCTTAAGCTAGCCAAATCATTTGTTTCTGACGCCGTTGTTCATTTAACCAAACTAACTACTAAGAACTCAGGTTTTGCTATTCAAGCGCGTAGGGCTTTATGGCTTAAATCCTGGTCAGCTGACGTTACTTCAAAGTCTAAGCTTCTCAATATTCCCTTCAAGGGACAGGCCCTATTCGGGCCCGAACTGAAGGAGATCATTTCTGATATTACTGGAGGAAAAGGTCACGCCCTTCCTCAGGATAGGGCCAACAAATTAAGGACCAATCAGACAAATTTTTGTGCCTTTCGAAACTTTAAGACTTGCGCAGCATCAACTTCCTCTAATACTAAACAAGAGGGAAATTTTGCCCAGTCCAAGCCGGTCTCGAGACCTGACCAGGCTTGGAACAAAGGAAGGCATGCCAAAAAGCCTGCTGCTGCCTCTAAGACAGCATGAAGGATTAGCCCCTGATCCGGTAACGGATCTAGTAGGGGGGCAGACTTTCTCTCTTCGCCCAGGCTTGGGCAAGATATGTCCAGGATCCCTGGGTGTTGGAAATTGTGTCCCAGGGGTATCTTCTGGACTACAAAGCTTCTTCCCCAAAAGGAAGATTTCACCTCTCACAATTATCTGCAAACCAGATAAAGAGAGAGGCATTCTTACATTGTGTTCAAGACCTCCTAGTTATGGGAGTGATCCACCCAGTTCCAAGGGAGGAACAGGGGGCAAGGATTCTATTCAAATCTGTTTGTGGTTCCCAAGAAAGAGGGAACCTTCAGACCAATCTTAGATCTCAAGAGCCTAAACAAATTTCTCAAGGTCCCATCCTTCAAAATGGAGACTATTCGAACCATCCTACCTATGATCCAGTAGGGTCAATATATGACTACCGTGGACTTAAAGGATGCTTATCTTCACATTCCGATACACAGAGATCATCATCGGTTTCTCAGGTTCGCCTTCGGGTTAGCTACGGCACCAATAATCTTTACAAAGGTTCTGGGGTCACTTCTGGTGGTCCTAAGGCCGCGGGGTATAGCAGTAGCCCCTTACCTAGACGACATTCTGATACAGGCGTCGAATTTTCAAATTGCCGAGTCACATACGGACATTGTTCTGGCATTTGAGGTCTCATGGGTGGAAAGTGAACGAAGAAAAGAGTTCTCTGTCCCCTCTCACAAGAGTTTCCTTCATGGGAACTCTGATAGATTCTGTAGAAATGAAGATTTACCTGACAGAGGCCAGGTTGTCAAAACTTCTAAATTCCTGCCGTGTTCTTTATTCTACTTCTCGCCCTTCAGTGGCTCAGTGTATGGAAGTAATCGGCTTAATGGTAGCGGCAATGGACATAGTGCCATTTACCCGTCTACATCTCAGACCGCTGCAACTCTGCATGCTCGGTCAGTGGAATGGGGATTACACAGATTTGTCCCTTCTACTAAATCTGGATCAAGAGACCAGGGATTCTCTTCTCTGGTGGCTATCTCGGGTCCATCTGTCCAAAGGTATGACCTTCCGCAGGCCAGATTGGACAATAGTTACAACAGATTCCAGCCTTCTGGGCTGGGGTGCAGTCTGGAACTCCCTGAAGGCTCAGGGATTGTGGACTCCGGAGGAGGCACTCCTTCCGATAAACATTCTGGAACTAAGAGCGATATTCAATGCTCTTCAGGCTTGGCCTCTGCTAGCTGCGGTCAGGTTCATCAGATTTCAGTCGGACAACATCACGACTGTAGCTTACATCAACCATCAAGGGGGAACAAGGAGTTCCCTAGCAATGTTGGAGGTTTCAAAGATAATTCTATGGGCAGAGATTCACTCTTGCCATCTATCAGCTATCCATATCCCAGGAGTAGAGAACTGGGAGGCGGATTTTCTAAGTCGACAAACTTTTCATCCGGGGGAGTGGGAGCTCCATCCGGAGGTGTTGGCACAGTTGATTCAACTTTGGGGCAAACCAGAACTGGATCTCATGGCGTCTCGTCAAAATGCCAAGCTTCCTTGTTACGGATCCAGGTCCAGGGATCCCAAGGCAGCACTGATAGATGCTCTAGCAGCGCCTTGGTCCTTCAACCTGGCTTATGTGTTTCCACCGTTTCCTCTGCTCCCTCGTCTGATTGCCAAGATCAAGCAGAAGAGAGCTTCAGTGATTTTGATAGCACCTGCGTGGCCACACAGGACTTGGTATGCAGATCTGGTGGACATGTCATCCTTTCCACCATGGACTCTGCCGCTGAGACAGGACGTTCTACTTCAGGGTCCTTTCAACCATCCAAATCTGATTTCTCTGCGTCTGACTGCTTGGAGATTGAACGCTTGATTTTGTCAAAGCGTGGTTTCTCCGAGTCGGTCATTGATACCTTAATACAGGCGCGAAAGCCTGTCACCAGGAAAATCTATCATAAGATATGGTGTAAATATCTTCATTGGTGTGAATCCAAGGGTTACTCATGGAGTAAAGTCAGGATTCCTAGGATATTATCCTTTCTCCAAGAAGAATTGGAGAAGGGCTTATCAGCTAGTTCCTTAAAGGGACAGATTTCTGCTCTGTCTATCCTTTTGCACAAACGTCTGGCTGAGGTTCCAGATGTTCAGGCGTTTTGTCAGGCTCTGGTTAGAATCAAGCCTGTGTTTAAACCTGTTGCTCCACCATGGAGTTTAAATTTAGTTCTTCAAGGGGTTCCATTTGAACCTTTGCATTCCATAGATATTAAGCTCTTATCTTGGAAAGTTCTGTTTTTAGTAGCTATCTCCTCAGCTCGAAGAGTTTCGGAGTTATCTGCTTTACAATGTGATTCCCCTTATCTCATTTTCCATGCAGATAAGGTAGTGTTACGTACCAAACCTGGTTTTCTACCTAAGGTGGTATCTAATAAGAATATCAATCAGGAGATTGTTGTTCCGTCACTGTGTCCTAATCCTTCTTCGAAGAAGGAATGTTTATTACACAATCTTGACGTGGTTCGTGCTTTAAAGTTTTATCTACAAGCTACTAAAGATTTTCGTCAAACATCTGCATTGTTTGTTGTCTACTCTGGACAGAGGAGAGGCCAAAAGGCTTCGGCAACTTCTCTCTCTTTTTGGCTAAGAAGTATAATCCGCTTAGCTTATGAGACTGCTGGCCAGCAGCCTCCTGAAAGAATTACGGCTCATTCTACTAGAGCGTTAGCTTCCACATGGGCTTTTAAGAATGAGGCTTCTGTTGAACAGATTTGTAAGGCGGCGACTTGGTCTTCGCTTCATACTTTTTCAAAATTCTACAAATTTGATACTTTTGCTTCTTCGGAGGCTATTTTTGGGAGAAAGGTCTTACAGGCAATGGTGCCTTCCGTTTAAGCGCCTGCCTTGTCCCTCCCTTCATCCGTGTCCTATAGCTTTTGTATTGGTATCCCACAAGTAATGGATGATCCGTGGACTGGATACACCTTACAAGAGAAAACATAATTTATGCTTACCTGATAAATTTATTTATCTTGTGGTGTATCCAGTCCACGGCCCGCCCTGTCATTTCAAGGCAGGTATTTTTTATTTTTAAACTACAGTCACCACTGCACCCTATAGTTTCTCCTTTCTCTTGCTTGTCTTCGGTCGAATGACTGGGGAGTGGCAGTTGGGGGAGGAGCTATATAGACAGCTCTGCTGTGGGTGATCCTCTTGCAGCTCCCTGTTGGGGAGGAGAATATCCCACAAGTAATGGATGATCCGTGGACTGGATACACCACAAGAGAAATAAATTTATCAGGTAAGCATAAATTATGTTTTTCTTAAATATCAAACAGCAATGTCGTCATTGAAGACCAAAATTCCAATAATAGTGCTGATATGCGTCTGTGTCTCAAAATTTGTCAGGGAAAAGTCCTCAGGACGTTGAAATATTGGCTCCCCCTCCCTGCCAGCAGGTAACTTTACTGCTGCACAGAGGGTGAGAACCGCTCAGGCATGGATACGTAGGTTAACCCACCCCGGCTCTCCTTGGGATTTGAGTCAACCCTATCCTAGAGGGTTTCATGGCCTGTCTAGCGTTCCAAGGTACTGTGGGAGCTGTGATGGAGCACGAAGCAATGATATCTCTCCTTCCTATGTAGTGGGAAAGTGCTCGGCAATCTCCTCCGGTATGCTCTGACCACTCTCGGATATGCATGCCTCTCCACAAACCTCTTCCTCTTCTCCGTTTCTGCTAAAGTGTTTACAGCGCATGTGATATGACGAACCTCAACTCCTGGCCATGGTCTCTCCCTCGAGACCTTATTGAGTCCACGTTTTTTCTGCTGTATGAGCCCAGCCCACGGATTACCCGATGAGCTGCTAGCGAGCAGGGAGGAGGGTAAACTGACTTCAGTCCGCAAGGTTCGCTAAACAACTCTCTTGATGATGGTCTAGGCGAGAGCACATATCTTTCAGGAGAGATGTAATTTTCTTCAACGTGGACGTCGAGCGTGCCGAATCATGCAGGCCCTCCATGTTATTGCGTTAGCTAAGTTTGGTCTTATAGAGGGGTAGTAGCGGCCGGTAGTTTGTATAGGTTTTTAGGGTTCTGGAGCTCCTTAACCTGTAGAACTTTGCTGTAAATCCCGGTCTTAACTGTGAAGTGTAGTGCCTGCAGTCGTTCGGCTAGTCACCAGGAGCTGACCGTTTGGGTATTGGGTATCACCTAGGCCTCAGAGATCGGGGCCAACATATGTAGATTATAGGGGATATTTGGCCCCAAAAAGTAGAACGGCTGCACCCACCCCTCTCTGTTCGTGGGCATAGAGGGCATCTGTCAAAAAAAAGTAGCTTGGCGTTTTTAGGTATTTTATGTATTGGCCCTTGTTGGAGCACAAGGCAGATGCGACTGCTCTCCTCTGCTGTTAGCTCCGCCCCCCACAATTCTCTTATTTCTTTTTAAAGACACGATGAGTCCACGGATCATCATCCTTACTTGTGGGATTACACCTCCTGGTCAGCAGGAGGAGGCAAAGCACACCAGAGCAGAGCTGATAAATAGCTCCTCCCTTCCCTCCCACTCTTCAGTAGAGCTCTTGGTGGCTTTAAAGCAATGGGAAATGGTGGCACATAATTGTGACTTTGCCTCCCATACATTTATGCTGCCCTTATCCTGATGGCCTAAGCAAACTCTAACTCAGGCCTTATCATTTTCCACAGGACTATAGGAGGGAGAGGACCTCTTAAACCTGTTGGGCTGTCCTGCTGTCCTGCAGCATTAAGGTAAGTGCAGACTTTTTATTCTGGGGAACAATCAAAAAGACTCAGAGGAAATGTGGGCACTTTACTTATACATTTATTACACATAAGGCAAATGGAGCCTTGGACATGGGACATAATAAGGCTCTCTAGGTATGGAGGGTGTTTTTCTTTACGGCAGCTTATGTACAGGCACAGGGGCTGGGAGTAAAAGCTGGTCTCTATCAGTTCTTTTTATTGAAAGTAAGCCGGTCGGGCTGTGTAGATGTTAACGCCCACGATGGGCGGGGCTATGATTTTGCACGCTTCAGACTTCCTTAGAGGACGCTGCGCAGTTTCATCTTGTATAACCTCCGGAGATGTTCCGGTGTTAGTTGTGGGACAACTCTGTTCTTACGCTTGCAGGACAGTGACGTTGCGCATTGCTCTATAACCGCATGGTTTTTCATGAAAGCAAGCGGTTGTTAGCGCTCCGAGACTTGATTTTCTGCACCACTGAAGTACATTGCAGGGAGACCGGTCGGCAGGTAGGCGCCTCAGCAGAGCTGCTGAGGCGTAGAGGTGTCTGATTGTGGGTAAAAACGTTTTATTTTACAATCAAATGTGATGCGTTTTTGCTTAAGACAGAAAAATAGTTGCATTTAGTATTTAAAGGCACAGTATCCTGTTATACATTCAGGATTTATAATTTCTCCTTTTAAAATTTGGCATTACTTTTTGCAACACTCTTTTTCACATGCAGTAAAAAAGTTCTGTTTTAAAATTTAAAGTAACAATTTTTTGTAATCAAAAATTTTTTATTTTATTTTTTCTTATTACATTGTCTGTTCTCTAATATGGATTTAGAAGCTGTGCAGAATGTTACTTGCGCCATGTGTTTGGATGCCAATGTGGAACCACCAGTTTCTTTTTGTCCCTCATGTATTGAGAGGGTTTTAAGCTATAGAGAGAACTTTTTTCATGATCAAAATTTGTCAAAGGCGGATGCTTCTCAGGAGTCTAATGATGAGATGCAGAGTATGCCGCAGCTTTCTCCCCAAGCGTCCTAATCTTTAACGCCCGCTCAAGCAGTGCCTTGTACTTCTACTCTAGCTCCTGCTGGAGTTACGTTAAGACATAGCTGCAGTTATGTCTTCCACAATTTCTGATGCGTTGTTGGCTTTTCCTATGCTACAAGGCAAACGTAAGAGGAAAGACAACCATGTGGTCAATGAGGTTTCTGATGCTATGGTGGCAATCTCGGATGTACCCTCCCAGGGAACTGAGATGAAGGGTATAGAGGTTCTATCGGAAGGTGAAATTTCAGACTCAGGGAGTTCCTTACCTTTGACTGATTCAGAGGTTGTCTCTTTCAGGTTTAAACTGGAACACCTCCGCCTGTTACTCAGGGAGGTTTTGGTGACTTTAGACGACTGTGATTCCACGGTAGTGGTTGCTCCTCAGAAATCGAGTACGTTGGACAGATATTTCGAAGTTCCTTCTTACTCAGATGTTTTTCCAGTTCCTAAGCAAGCTTTGGAGATTGTTTCTAAGGAATGGGAGAGACCAGGTATTCCCTTCTCTCCTTCTCCTATTTTCAAGAAGATGTTCCCTATAGCTGACACTGTCAGGGAATCTTGGCAAACGGTTTCTAAGGTAGAAGGGGCTATTTCCACCTTGGCCAAACGAACTACTATTCCTATTGAGGATAGTTGTGCTTTCAAAGACCCCATGGACAATAAGTTGGAGGGTCTACTTAAAAAGATTTATGTTCACCAAGGTCTGCTATTGCAGCCGACTGCGTGCATTGCTACTGTCACCAGTGCGGCAGCTTATTGGTTTGTTGCTCTGTCCGAGTCTCTTAAGATTGAGACTTCTATAGAGGCGATCCAGGATAGGATTAAAGCTCTGAAATTAGCCAATGCTTTTATTACGGATGCTTCTCTGCAAATTACTAAATTGGTAGCTAAGAGTTCAGGGTTTTCTATCCTAGCCTGCAGAACCTTATCTGTCTAAGCTTCTAGCAATTCCTTACAAGGGAAAGACCTTGTTTGGGCCTGGACTGAAGGAAATTATCTCTGATATCATGGGAGGTAAGGGTCATCTCCTTCCTCAAGATAAAAGAAGCAAACAAAGGACGACAAAGTAATTTTCGTTCCTTTTGAAATTTCAAGGGCAATTCCTTCTCTTCCTCCTCTAAACAAGAAGGAAACTATAATCGCAATTTAAGCCTACTTGGAGACCCAACTAGTTTTGGAACAAGGGTAAGCAATCCAAGAAGCCTGCTGCTGAATCTAAGTCAGCATGTAGGGCTTGCCCCCGATCCGGGACCGGATCTGGTAGGGGGCAGACTTTCTTTCTTCGTTCATGCTTGGGTGCGGGATGTTCAGGATCCCTGGGCTATAGAAATAGTGTCTCAGGGATACAAACTGGAGTTTTTTTTTCCGTCCCCCGAGGAAGATTTCTTCTTTCAAGATTATCTGCAGACCAGATAAAAAGAGAGGCGTTCTTACATTGTGTAAGAGACCTCTCCTCCCTGGGAGTAATTTATCCCGTTCCTGTACAGTAACACGGGCAGGGTTTTTATTCAAATCTGTTTGTAGTTCCCAAAAAGGAGGCAACTTTCAGACCTATCCTAGACCTCAAGGGTCTAAACAAGTTTCTCAGACTTCCATCATTCAAGATGTAAACTATTCATTCCATTCTTCCATTGATCCAGGAGGGTCAATTTATGACTGCAGTGGATTTAAAGGATGAATATATTCATGTTCCTATCCACAGAGATCATCACAAGTTCCTAAGGTTTGCCTTTCTCGACAAACACTTTCAGTTCGTGGCTCTTCCTTTCGGTCTGGCCACGGCACCCAGAATTTTCACAAAGGTTCTGGGGTCTCTGCTGGCGGTTCTAAGACCGCGGGGCATTGCGGTGGCACCTTATTAGGATGATATTCTAATCCAGACGCCATCTTGTCAACAAGCAAGGTCCCATACCGACATTGTGCTATCCTTCCTGAGAACTCACTGGAAGGTAAATCTGGAAAAGAGTTCCTTAATTCCAAAGACAAGGGTAACTTTCTTGGGAACTCTAATCGATTCTATATCTGAGGATTTTTCTGTCAGAGGTCAGAAAATCAAGGATTCTAGATACCTGTTGAGCCCTTCAGTCCAATTCTCGGCCGTCAGTGGCTCAGTGCATGGAAGCAATCGGACTGATGGTGGCGGCAATGGACATCATACCGTTTGCTCGGTTTCACCTCAGACCTCTGCAGTTAAACATGCTCAGGCAGTGGAATGGAGATTATACAGATTTGTCTCCTCGATTAACCCTGGAACAGGAGACAAGGGACTCTCTTCAATGGTGGTTGTCTCTGGATCATCTATCCCAGGGGACATGCTTTCGCAGACCTTCCTGGGTGATTGTGACAACAGACGCCAGCCTTTTAGGATGGGGAGCGGTCTGGGGCTCCCTAAAGGCTCAGGGAGTATGGACTCAGGCAGAGTCTGTTCTTCCAATAAACATCCTGGAACTAAGAGCGATCTTCAATGCTCTTCTGGCCTGGCCTCAGTTGGCTTCGTCCAAGTTCATCAGATTTCGGTCGGACAACATAACGACAGTGGCTTACATCAATCATCAGGGAGGAACGAGGAGTTCCTTAGCGACGACCGAGGTAGCAAAGATAATCCGGTGGCGGAGGCCCATTCTTGCCATCTGTCAGAGATCCACATCCCAGGGGTGGACAACTGGGAGGCGGACTTTCTGAGCAGGCAGACTTTTCATCCGGGAGAGTGGGAACTCCATCCGGAAGTATTCTCCAGCCTGATTCTCAAATGGGGTCGGCCGGAGTTAGATCTCATGGCATCTCGTCAGAATGCCAAGCTCCCGAGATATGGGTCGAGGTCCAGGGATCCCCAGACGGAAGTGATAGATGCTCTGGCAGTTCCTTGGTCCTTCAGCCTAGCATATCTATTTCCCCCTTTTGCTCTTCTTCCTCGGGTCATTGCTCGAATCAAACAGGAGAGGGCATCAGTGATCCTCATTGCTCCTGCGGGGCCTCGCAGGATTTGGTATGCCGATCTGGTGGACATGTCATCCCTGCCACCGTGGAGACTTCCATTGAGGAAGGATCTTCTTATTAAAGGACCCTTCCTTCACCCAAATCTAGTTTCTCTGAAGCTGACTGCTTGGAGATTGAACACTTAATCCTATCCAAGCGGGTTTTTTCTGATTCGGTCATAGAAGCCTGTAACTAGAAAGATTTACCATAAGATATGGCGTAAATATCTTTATTGGTGTGAATTCAAGGGCTACTCATGGAGTAGAGTTAGGATTCCCAGAATTTTGTGTTTTCTCCAAGAAGGTTTGGAGAAGGGTTTATCGACAAGTTCCCTAAAGGGTCAGATCTCTGCCTTATCTATTTTGTTACACAAAAACGTCTCGCAGATGTCCCAGATGTTCAATCTTTTTGTCAGGCCTTGGTTAGGATCAGGCCTGTGTTCAAACCAGTTACTCCTCCATGGAGTCTGAATTTAGTTCTTAAAGTTCTTCAGGGGGCTCCGTTTGAGCCTATGCATTCCTTAGATATAAAGTTTTATTTCTTGTTGCTATTTCTTCAGCTCGAAGAGTGTCTGAGCTTTCGGCGTTGCAATACAATTCGCCTTACCTTATTTTTCATTCGGATAAGGTAGTTTTACGTACTAAACTAGGGTTCCTTCCTTAGGTTGTTTCAGACAGGAACATTAATCAGGAGATTGCTGTTCCTTCCTTGTGTCCTAATCCTTCTTCTCAGAAGGGACGTCTTCTGCACAATTTGGACGTAGTCCGTGCTTTAAAGTTTTACTTACAAGCAACTAAAGACTTTCATCAGTCTTATTCTCTGTTTGTAATTTTCTCTGGAAAACATAAGGATCAGAAAGCTACGGCTACCTCTCTTTCTTTTTGGTTGAAGAGTATCATCCACTTTGCATATGAGACTGCTGGACAGCAGCCTCCTGAAAGAGTTACGGCTCATTCCACTAGGGCTGTTGCTTCCTCATGGGCATTCAAAAATGAAGCTTCTGTAGAACAGATTTGCAGGGCTGCAACTTGATCTTCTCTTCACACTTTTTTCTAAATTTTATGAATTTGAGCCTCAGCTGAGGCTGCTTTTGGCAGAAAGGTTCTTCAAGCAGTGGTGCCTTCTGTTTAGTTTCCCTGTCTTGTCCCTCCCTTATCATCCGTGTACTCTAGCTTTGGTATTGCATCCCACAAGTAAGGATGATGATCCGTGGACTCATTGTGTCTTTAAAAAGAAAAGAAAATGTATGCTTACCTGATAAATTTGTTTCTTTTTAGACACAAGTCCACGGCCCGCCCTGTTCTTTTGAGACCTATTTATCAGCTCTGCTGTGGTGCTCTTTGCCTCCTCCTGCTGACCAGGAGGTGTAATCCCACAAGTAAGGATGATGATCCGTGGATTCATCGTGTCTTAAAAGAAACAAATTTATCAGGTAACCATACATTTTCTTTTTAACCCTTCAATTTGCTTGTTAGTGAGGCTTTGCATCTTTACACTGAGGCGCCACCATCTTGGAATTTAATTATTCTTGTACCCTGTGACAAAAATTTAGCACATTCACAGATCAATAATATTGTTGTCTGGCCAAACTGTATCATGTACGGCAGTTTAAAGTGCACAACTTTTGCAGTGGCTGCATTTCTTTTTTTATATTTTGTTATTTTAAAACTCTGTATAACCACAAATAAAAAATGCAACTTGACTCCTTTCTATTGTGCAAGGTATAGCTGTCAAAAGGCCAGTAATGTCACTTTTCTGCAAATGCACACGGCTTCTGTCACAGAATGCAACAATACATGCGTACCAAGATGGCGGCACCCAGTATGAAGAAGCAGTGCTTTACCTACTGGCCTAAATAAGAGAATGGCTTTAGAGAGCTGCAGGTAAAGGAGAAAAAAAAAACTGTAGTATGGTGACTATTTTAATACTTTTCTGAATTTAAGAGTATTAAAACACTCAAGGCTCAATGATCAAAAACTTACCAGCATGCAGAGATGTCATACAAAATCTTTGTGGCTTTTTCTTAGCATTATATTGCAATGTAGGTGTCTCTAATCCACATACAGAACTCTATGTAGCAAGATATACAGCTCTCAAGGTAAAATTTGCCTTTGTAAATTTGTTGGTGCAACCTTGCCATCTTGATGAGACCTCTTAGATAATCTTACAAGGGTGGAGATCGTTAGATCAGTAGGTCCTTAGTGTTTAATTACATCTTAATATGTTAAATATTAAAGTACAGCATAAATTAATTAAATTTAGAATTGGTTTGGATATGCATTTGTGACTTTGTAAATATGATCCTTTTTTGTCTAACAGAATTTGTAATCTATTTGTTTTTCAGCCTAAACTTAGTATGGCAAAATGCAGACGAAATGTTGAA